>NC_142928.1:175912360-175919860 GCF_046866305.1 Octopus bimaculoides | reverse complement strand
ATATATATATATATATATATATATATATATATATATATATATATATATATATATATATATATATATATATATATATATATATATATATATATATATGTACATATATACGACGAGCGTCGTTCAGTTTCCGTCTACCAAATCCGCTCACAAGGCTTTGGTCGGCCCGAGGCTATAGTAGAAGAAACTTGCCCGAGGTGCCACGCAGTGGGAATGAACCCGGAATCATGTGGTTGGTAAGCAAGCTACTTACCACATTGCCACTCCTGCGCCATATTTGAGGTTTTTTTTTTTGTTACTGTTGTTTTGTATTCCCAGCACAGTTTTTATATAGCAGACTTCTGATCAAAGAAACTTCAGTCCTCACTATCTCGTCTTTATATTTTCACATATAGAATCTCATTGAGCTGTTGTCGGTCAATTCCTGGAGGATACAGAGGCATCTGCCAGCAATGACCATTTGTGTGTTGGTCAGGTGATTAGCCCTATCTATCGAAACTTCTGTGGGATTTGAACTTACACAACAAAGAATCATAAACAGATATTGTCATGCATCTTGTCCGACGCTTTATCCCTTCTGCCAATTCATCACCACAGACTGTTACTTTATTTATCGAAGCAAAAAGGATGACAGATAAATTTGGCATAGGTAGAAATCGAACTCAGAAGACCGAGATACGGAATGAACACCACAAAGCATTCTATCAGACGCGCTGAATCCGTCAATTCGCCAAATTACATTGTATCTTATACTAAAATTATTCAACGTGCTCTATTATTAAGGCGGCAGGATATTAAGGGGGATTTGACAGCACTTTTTAGCAGGAGCAGTGATTGCGAATAGACTCTTTCACTGAGACTTGATTGCTTCGTATATTTTTTTCAATATGCTGGTGAATGGTTGAAGCAGTAGAGAGCTGGGCAAAATATTTGCAGTATATTTTTATTTATGTGTAAGTCAAAAAAAGGGCTTCCCTAACCGTAAGGTCATAAGGCCAGCTTCCCGGATTCTGTGATGCATGCATTGGAGATTATTACCGAGTATATTTGTAATGTAAAATATCGTTATTGCTGCATTCTTCTTGATAGAATTGTATTGATACAACCATGGATAGTGACAGGGATCAATTTCATGCTATTTTGATCTCAAATCTACGCAATGTCAACTTTTCCTTTTGTCTGCAAGGAGATACTTAATATCATTACGATTGTGAAATTATCTTGACAATGACAATCATGATAATATTTGTAAGGATGAAGTAATAGATATAGCAAAAGGTCAGATTAAATGAATTGTCATATTTATTGCATACCTTTATGTTCTATAATTAATACCAACTGGAGACGACCTCGATAAAGAAAAAGGATTCAGTAATATACAGGAAAAGTGTCAATCAGTGTCTTTTTCAAAAAAATATATGACCTCGTATCAAGGTTCTAAATCATTGTGGTTATAACACTAGTAAATATATGATTTCGTTTCAATTTCTTATTTCAGTGACTTCATATCTGTTAATACCCTGCTTAAAGAACGCATGAAAATGAAAAAAATTATCCGACATTTTTCTTTTTATCTCTCTGTTTCTCTGACGCTTTAATCGCAACAGAAGAAGATTGATCTAAACTGAGGCTGTGGACAGGCTCACAGAAATTGATGAAGTGCGATTTTTCCTTCTTGACTGAATGCGACATTTTATAATTTTAGTCGATGGCAGATAGAGTTTTGTCAGGTCCTCATCCTTCCAGTGAGTATTAATGGATAATAGAAAATAACTGGGTTTTCATGACAGGTAGCTTATCTCTTGAACTATAACATTCTACACGTTGTATTCGATATCATTCACTAATTTTACCGTTTCTATGCTTTTGTTAAATCGATATTTTTTTCAATTTTGTATTATATTTTTAGTAGTAAATCTATTGAATTTGCCACGCAAATAAATACCTCCACGTGTAATCATTCCATTAGTTATTTGTTTATTTTCAGCGTTTTGGCAAAAATGCAGCTTTTACACAACCGAACATTTATATCCGCCGTATGCAAAGATCAGGAAAATGCACAAATATTTTATAGCCAGTTATTTCATCCACCATGCTCGCTCTTGTTTTTTTTTATTAACTATTTTCTTTTTCTTTGTTTAATTGATTTTATTTTAGTGGGAAAGATCAAACGTCTTCGATTTTACATCGCTTCACTCATACTATAAATATTTGTAAGGTTTTGTTACCTATTTGTTTTTGATCAACTTTAATTTTCTTCTTTTTGTTGTTTATCTTGTTTTATTATCATACATGTTTTGTTACTAAAATAGTGGTAGATTTCGAAAACAGAAAAGAAAAAAAAATAGAAACATTAAACATTCACTGAAGATTCATTCAATCATAATTTTCAATAGTGGCTGTAGAGCTAGTGCAGAGTAGAGAGCACAAAAAAGGATATTTGTCGATAAAAGGTTCGTGGCTACGATTGTTCACGGTTCTTTTAGTTCAAATAATACTCTTCACAACATAAGCATTAACACGTCAGTGATCAATAAACTAACTGCTAGATCGACTATAGAGGAGAGCCAACTCAACGCAGGATGCTGAAGTAGCAGAAGGTTTGATGTTAGAGTTGGTTTGTTCGCGGTTTCTTGTCCGAAGTCTTGCAGTAATTCAAATATAACACATTGGTGGGAATTCTACATTCTAATGTTGATTAATAACGCTTTTATTAGGCACCAGTTTCTACTAAACCTAAGACAGTCGTATTCCTGAAAATTACTGTTCCAACCTAATTATTTATGTATAAATATTTTCTAAATAGACTTACACCATCCAGTTTCAAACTCTGTTATTAGGGCATTAGTAAATAGTGGTTTCTCTCCCCTAAGTACATTGCTATTTGGAAACTATCAGGAAAACCTCTCCGATTATTTACTATAAAGTAGCTTAAATTTCGCACATTCTACAATGTGTAGTTCTGCTTATGTTATATTATGTCTCCCATAAATTATATCTGTTACTGTACTTCTGACAGTCTAACTGTCACTTAGAGTCTCTGAATCTTGCCACATATCCAATTTTAATATAAATATGCAATATAATATTGCCTAATGTACATTATAAATAAGAGAATTACTACAATTTCCTCCCCAATCAACTATTGCTCACTTATCGCTGACTTAAGCCGGCTATTCTTATGTTAAAATAATCTAGATACACACAGAACATTACACTAACTCTGGATATTTTGAAATGCCCCAGAGAAACCACATTTGTAGACGACTAAGATAGAACGATTATTGATTTTAAATAAGAAATTTGATATCATAAACATAAACTCTATAACTAATTCCGAATTGGAACCATAGTTAATGCTTATGACATTTAAATTTCATTCGAAAATAATAGTGTTACTGCAAACTGGGAATAGTTCGCATGTGACGGTTATCCACATTTCCACTTTTGCTGATCTTTCCTAAAATAAAAATCTAACCACTCCTTCATGTAATGTTTTCTCCTTGCTCCAGAGTTGAATCCGTTCGAATTCTGGAAGATGTACTAGAAAATAACCGCATTGAAAAATGGGCATGAAATATATAACCAAGCTGCGTAATAATTAAAATTTTTTTGTATTTACTCTTTTACTCTTTTACTTGTTTCAGTCATTTGACTGCGGCCATGCTGGAGCATCGCCTTTAGTCGAGCAAATTGACCCCAGGACTTATTCTTTGTAAGCCTAGTACTTATTCTATCGGGTTCTTTTGCCGAACCGCTAAGTTATGACGACGTAAACACACCAGCATCGTTTGTTAAGTGATGTTGGGGGGACAAACACAGACACACAAACATATACACACACATACATATATATATATATATATATATATATATATATATATATATATACATATATACGACAGGATTCTTTCAGTTTCCGTCTACCAAATCCACTCACAAGGCTTTGGTCGGCCCGAGGCTATAGTAGAAGACACTTGCCCAAGGTAGCACGCAGTGGGAATGAACCCGGAACCATGTGGTTGGTAAGCAAGCTACTTACCAAACAGTCACTCCTGCGCACATATTTAATATCTGTAATATTTAATTAAATTTCGCAGTCGTGGCTCTGTGTTAAGAAGCTTGCTTTCCAACCACATGATTCCAGGTTCAGTCCCACTGCGTGGCACCTTGCACAGGTGTCTTCTACTATATCCTCGGGCCGACCAAAGCCTTGTGAGTGGGTTTGGTAGAAGGAAACTGAAAAGAAGTCCATCGCATATATATATTTATATGTGTGTGTTTCTGTATCTGTATTTGCCTCCACCCCTCCCACCACCGGATGTCAAGCGATGGTGGTACGTTTATGTCCTCGTAACTTAACTGTTCGGCAAAAGAGTACTAGGATTCCAAAGAATAAGTCCTGGGGTCTATTTCTTCGCGCATAAACCTTATAAGGTGGTGTGCTCCAGCATGACCGCAGTCAAATGACTATAACGTATAAAAGAACATACCTAGCCTTCTCGCTGCGAATTGCAATTCAAGTAAGTAAGCGATTACATTTTAGCAAGAAGGTAGACTGCAAACTTCGAAATCCGGATACCGAAATCGTGGATGCTGAATTGCGAAGGAAAACATTGGTGTTTAGTTCTAAATATTGCAAGGAAAACTATTTCAAAAATATTTAAATCTAATAAACATTAATAGGTGCAGGCATGGCTGTATGGAAAGAAGCTTGCTTCCCAACTACATGATTTCGGATTCAGTCCCACCACGTAGCACCTTAGTCTTCAGTCAACTAAAGCCTTATGAGTGAGATTTAGTAGACGGAGACTGAAAAAGAAGCTCATTGTATATATTTATATATACACGTATATATATGTGTGTGTGTGTGTGTGTGTGTGTGTGTGTGTGTGTGTGTGTGTGTGTGTGTGTGTGCGTGTGTGTGTGTGTGAGAGAGAGAGAGAGTGTGTGTGTGTGCGTGTGTGGTGTATAACTCTATGTGTTTGTGTTTGCTCCACACCAGTGTTTGACAACTGGAGTCGGTTTGTTCGAATAAACACGTCAAAGTTGTGCCCCAGCATCGCCGCAACCAATCACTAAAACAAGAAAAAGATAAAACATACAATTTTCTTGCAGAAAGGATAAAAAGCAAAGCTGACGCAGGTGGTACTTGAGCTCAGAACGAGGAGACGTATGAAATGCCGCTAATCATTTGGCCCGGCGTGCTGACGATTCTGCCAGCTCGCCATCTTACTTCAATTTGATCTTATCGTTTTATTTTATTCTGATCTGCTTCCCTAAAATGCCTTCCGAATCTTCAACCGTCAAGTTATTTTCCTGAAAGAGTAATTCATTAAAATAAAGCATGCATATTTTCCTTTCAGTATATCAATGAATATCATTAGTCCTTCGAAATTTATGACACGCCACACTGGCACGGTCTTCTTCTTATTACAAAACAACATAATATACCACAACACATCTACAGATTGTTGACTGAAATTGTAGAAATATATGTACATTAATGTTTAGTTATGGGTTAGAAACATTCCTACCAAGAGGATTTCGATTATAGAATTTGAAATTTGAAAGATAGATATTGACAGTTGTAAATCAAGCTCTTATTCCGCAAGGCAGTTTCGTAATTGATAGATTCTATTGCTGCCAATGTAGTAGAAAGGAATCCAAACGGTCTAGTATTTTCTCGTTGGAGCAATAATAACAGATATAATTGTATTAGTGCTTAAAACAAAACGAGAAAAGTAATTCGATTCTTCCGGGTTGATACATCTATGTGAATGTGTGCATATAATAGACAGACAGAGAGATGTATGGACGGATAGACGGTTGGATGGATGGATGGATGGATGGATGGATAGCCACATACATACATACATATATATATATATATATATATATATATATATATATATATATATATATATATATATATATATATATATATATATATGTATGTATGTATGTATGTATGTATATATACATGAATGTCTATCTATATATATACGAGAAGGTGCTGAAACGTTCCTGGCTTTAAAGATATCGCGAAGGTCCCGGTTCGGGACCCAACCTTCCGAGTTCTTTCACAGGGCTTTGTAAAACTGAAGAAACGCTGCAATAAATGTACGAATGTGAGAGGGGAATATGTTGAATAAACTTAAAGCTTATAAGCGTTCACGGTGCAATGAATAAAAGATAATAGTCTAATATTGGGGCATATAAGCTCTCGACGGAGAAAAAGTAGGGTTCTCGTACGCGTGGCTTACTCTTTCCCGTCGAGGGCTTATATACCCTAATATTAGATTATTTTCTTTAGTCATTGCACAGTGATCGTTTATTAGCTTTAAGCATATAAAATAGTAGCTTGCTTACCAACCACATGGTTCCAGGTTCAGTCCCACTGCGTGGCACCTTGGGCAAGTGTCTTCTACTATAGCCTCGGGTCGACCAAAGCCTTGTGAGTGGATTTGGTAGACGGAAACTGAAAAGAAGCCCGTCGTATATATGTATATATATATATATATATATATATATATATATATATATATATATATATATATGTATATATATATATATATGTATGCGTGTTTGTGTGTCTGTGTTTGTCCCCCCACCATCGCTTGACAACCGATGCTGGTGTGTTTACGTCCTCGTAAACTAGCGGTTCTGCAAAATGAGACCGATAGAATAAGTACTAGGCTCACGAGTAATAAGTCCTGGGGGTCGATTTTCTCGACTAAAGGCGGCGCTCAGCCTGGCCGCGGTCAAATGACTGAAACAAGTAAAAGATATATATATATATATATATATATATATATATATATATATATATATATATATATATATATATATATATATATATATATATATATATATATATATATATATATATATATATATATATATATATATATATATATATATATATATATATATATATATATATATATATATATATATATATATATATATATATATATATATTTATATCAGTTCATTAAAAACGAGATGTCCAACTTGGAACTGAAAGTTTATTTTATTTTATCCCAACAGAAAGCAATGCAGTTAATCGAAGTATTCACCTGAATTATCAACACAATTTGCCCAGTTTATCGGTAGCTTATTTATGCCGGCAGTGAAGAATTCTGTAGAGCAAGAGGTGATGAAATCACGAATGGCTGTTTTTGCATTTTCTACAGATTTGAATTTTTATCCTCGCAAAAAGTTGTTTAATGCCTGGAAAACGTGATAATCAGTTGGTGCAAGGTTTGGTAAATATCGTGGATGAGAGAGTACTTCCAAGTTCAGTTCCTGTAAACTGAGTAGCATTCTTTGTGCAACATGTGGTCGAGCATTGTCGTGCAAGAGAATTGGCCTATGTCTATTGACCAATCTCGGTTATTTGAGAAAGAGATAGATAGATAGATAGATAGATAGATAGATAGATATACGCGCATGTATATATACACATATGTACGTATGTACGGCACCTTGGGCAAGTGT
>NC_142928.1:175852360-175907360 GCF_046866305.1 Octopus bimaculoides | reverse complement strand
CATCATCATCATCATTACCAACACACCACCACGACCACCATCATCATCATCATCATCATCATCGTCATCATCTTCATCATCATTACCAACACACCACCACGAACACCATCATCATCATCAGCATCATCATCATCATCATCATCATCATCATTACCAATACACCACCACCACCACCATCATCATCATCATTGTAGTCTTCCGTCATCATCGCTATCGTCATCATTATCTTCAACATCAGCAGCAACAGCGGCATCGTCACCATCAGCATCAGCATCATTATCATTACCACCACCACCACTATCATCATCATCATCATCATCATCACCACCACTATCACCAAACATTTTCATACTGATGTTAATCATAAACTAGTCGTTTTCTTATATTCGATATAACCCTCCCATTGCTACGGTCTCGTAATACACCTGCCACCCTATTCATTGCTCATTGCTCTTGCAACAATAAAAGAAATGTATTATTGCTATTAACGCCTTGTGGTATTTCTTCCGGCTCTTTAAATACCACCCAGTTCAACTTTGCCTTTCATCCCTGTAGCGTCAATAAAAGAAAAGTAGAAGTCAGTTACTTGAGTCGATATAATTGGTTGTACCCCACACACAAAACTTCAGGCCTTCTACCTATGTTACAAATGATTATTATTGATGTTGTTGTGTTTGTTGTTATAGTTGTTGTTGATGTTGTTGTTAATACAGTTCTATATTTAAGAGTTGAGGAATTATGTACATTATTTACATTTGACGGATATTTGTCCTCATCTTGTTTGTTCTTAACACAACGTTTTGGCTGATATACACTCCAGCCTTCATCAGGTGTCTTGGGGAAATTTAGAACCTGGGTTCTCATTCCTAAGGTATTTTTCGACGTATGTATGTATGTATGTATGTATGTATGTATCATAATTATTCAGGTCACTGCCTGGAATCAAACTCGGAATCTTGGGGTTAGTAGCCCGCGTTCTTAACAACTACGCCATATGACCGTGGACAATTATGGAGTGAATTATGAAGTTGTTGTTGTTGTTAAGGCGGCGAGCTGATAGGATCGCTTGCTCACCAAACAAAATGCTTAGTGGCATTTCGTCCATCTGCACTTTCTGAGTTCAAATTCTGCCGAAGTCGACTTCGTCTTTCTTCCTTTCAGATTCGGTAAATCAAGTATCACTCATGTGCTCGAGTCGATCGAGTCAACTTTCCCACTCCCCACAAATTTCAGGCGTTGTGCCTATAGTAGAAAGGATTTTTATCATTATTATTTGATCAAAACTCTCAGCTTATTTTGCTGGCTATGATGGACAGTGTCAGCTGTCCACAGCCAGCAGACTAAGGTGACATTTGTTTACTGGTCATGCTTCAAGAACCCTGCGAAGAAGTCTTGCATTTAGAAGCAATGCTGATTTTGGAGGTGTTCTATCTTTACGTTTGCACCAATTTTTTTCAGTCATGTTTGTAGTTGAGTGCCGATAACTCCAAGTACGCCAATTACTATTGGTATCGCATCTACTCTTCTCATTGACCACAAGCTTCGCATTTCCCACTTCAAATCGTCGTAGCGGTTCAGTTTTTCCTATTATTTCTCTTTGATCCTGTTATTATTATTATTATTATTATTATTATTATTATTATTATTATTAATATTATTATTATTATTATTATTATTATTATTATTATTATTATTATTATTATTATTATTATTATTATTATTATTATTATTATTATTATTATTATTATTATTATTATTATTGGGAGGCGCAATGGCCCAGTGGTTAGGACAGCGGACTCGCGGTCGAAGGATCGCGGTTTCGATTCCCAGACTGGGCGTTGTGTGTGTCTATTGAGCGAAAATACCTAAAAGCTCCTCGAGGCTCCGGCAGGGTGGGGGAGACCCCTGTTTTACTCTTCCGCCCCAACTTTCTCTCACTCTTTCTTCCTGTTTCTTGAGTAACGCTGCGATGGACTGGCATCCCATCCAGCTGGTGGGGAACACATACGCCAAAGAAGACGGGAAACCGGACCCATGAGCTTGGCTAGGCTTTAAAAAAGGACGAGAAAAGAAAAGAAATTATTATTATTATTATTATTATTATTATTATTATTATTAATATTAATATTATTATTATGCTTGGCGGCAGTGCACCCGTCGTGACGTTCTGAGTCGACTTTGCCCTTCTTCTTTTCGGGATCGATAAAATAACTACTTGTTGAGTACTTACTTAATCAAGTTCCAAACAAACACTGCTTCTAGACTCTCTCTCTCTCTCTCTCTCTCTCTCTCTCTCTCTCTCTCTCTCTCTCTCTCTCTCTCTCTCTCTCTCTCTCTCTCTCTCTCTCTCTCTCGAAACTATGGTTTAACTGACCGATAGTTTTGGAAGCTTTCTAACCCTAACCATTCTGTTTTTTTGTTCTGATTTAGTGTATTGCCTTCAGACATAGAGTATACAGTACCACATCATACAATGTACCTATCCTTTTCTTTGGTAATGGAACTTCTTATATAAGAGATGTGTGACTACCTTTTCTGAAGGATTCTTCCAATGTGAAATGGGGAGAACTGAAGATAGAGGAGAAGGGTTAAAATCTACCGGGAGGCCTGCGACAATTCTCAGCAAACACAAGTTCAGAAAAATCATTTGAGATCAAGATCGTAGTAAGTGGTTGTTGTGTTAGAGGATAGTCAATGACAGAGTAAGCTCAGGCCTGCGAATTATATTCAAGCATTCCAGACTTGTTGGTTAGTGATCTTGGAAGATGCCTACCACAACTGACAGATACTGGAGTATTCCTAGTTGATTCGGATAGGCAAGAACTAGTAAGCCATATCCTCGTATATAAGTTCTAAATATAGAGTTTAAAATTCTCGCCGGGATGTCAATAAAGATGTTGATATTTCAAACGTTATAACTATGAAATAATATATTATTATCTGTAAAATAAGGCAAGTTCATGTAACGTAAAGAAAAGTGAATACTGATTTTACAATTAAATCTCTTCTTGGAAGAAATACGGAGTGTATTGGAAGATTTTAGAGGAAGTTAAAGCGACAATTTAATATTCTAATCTACAACCATTCTCAGTATGAAATCTTCGGTTCCATTTGTTTTACAATTAGCGTGTCTAGTCTTCGAATATCATTCCTTTATCGAAAATCTCTTTTAAATTTCGAAATAGCCTAAATTTGTTAAGGACTGAGAATCGAAGTTAAATTCGTTAGATTCCTCCAGTGACAGGAAACAATATATCTCCTCTCATCACAGCCATCGAGTGTGTGGCTGAAACATGAGCGATTAAATCATGATAGGCAACAGTTCTTTTACAAAGATTCTAACAAAATACGTGTGCAATGAAAAGCGAAAATTACAAAGTATTGTATAAATGCGATAAGGAAATCATTTTCTAAGTGTTATTTTCCCTTTCATTTTTATGTTTAGATTTTCGAATAAAACTGTTAGTCTAAGAATTCCTAAATTAATTAATTGAAATGTTTATCTCTGTTGTAAGCACTGGTTATAGCTTCAGTTGCTGGCATTTGTGGGTGGTCTTCTATCTGTATTTCCAGTCAAGTAAACTCGATCCTCAAAGCACGGCACCGGAAACAATCTTCAAATAACTGAAGAAGGTGGAACTTAGAAAGATTATGAGCAATTGAACGAAGTAAGTAAGAAACGTCAAAGTTGAAATGATGACAAATAGAGACAGATGAATGAAGAAGAGGAGAATGTGTGGACTATGAGAGAAAGAAACAAAAGAGCTAACATGAAGTAAATAAATAGAAAAGTAAAAGAGTGTTGTTCATTATGTAAATAATGTAAAGTATGGGAAAAATACACATTTCAAGAGAAAGAAAAAATTTCGAAGTGACTGTGAGAAAATGTAACACATGTTGTAAGTAAAGAGCTGAGAAAACTGGGGAAAAGTGTGGACAGATGTGAAAGGAAAAATATACAGGGGAAAGATCAAGTGAATATAAAAGAATCCAAACTGAAAACTAATAAATGTAGGAAAATTCTAGTGAACTAAATAAAGTCTGGTGCGATCTATTAAATTTCCATGAAAGAAAATATAAAGACTAGACACAGAATTACAAACAGGAAACAAAGTGTGGTATATAATATTATCTAGAAATAAAATTTAGTTTGGAAGTTCGGTCTAAGATAAAATAACGCGTAAATCAAAAGCATAATTGTCTAATAGCTGAGGGGGGTTTCGCGAATTACACTCGGAACACAGAACATGAGGACATTTTGCATTATCAAATTCAATAGCTGATATTTTCAATGAATAGAATTGCTTTATTTTTAGACATCTTCGAAGATTGAGATAAGATAAGGGAATCGGTTTGTATCCGAATCTGCTATACAAGTAGATTTTCGAGCGACAGCTAAAATCTTTTGTTTTTGATGTAAGCAGTCAGACATATTTGTCCACGTCAAAATAACAAAGTGAAGAGAAACAAATCAATACACGATAAACAATACGTTAAGTTCTAATCTGCTGGATTTATCATGGTGAAACACAAGACAATGTGGGTTAATATTCTCAATCAGTCAACTATTCTCTTTTCAAATGACCATTATCGCAACACCGATAATCTCATATACATGTATACAGACATACATCATACATATACACATAAGCGCATACATACATCCATACATACGTGCATACATACATACAAACATACATACATACATATATATACAAACATACATACATACATACATACATACATACATACATACATATATGCATACATATATACATATATTACATATGCATGTGTATATATCAAGTTGGCAGTGCCATTAGAGCGTTGCCATACTAGTTCTGGCTATCTTCACTCTGTGTTCAAAAACCACTACGGTCAAATTTAGCTTTCGCTATTTCGGGATTATTTTTTTTTAATTCCAATTCAGGGTAATTGAAAGACTGAAATGGATGCCTTTTTCAATTTGTTCAGCGTTTTTAAGTGAAGAGTTCAAATCTTCACTCGGTTTGTATCTGAATGAGCTATACAAGTAGATTTTTTCGAGCGACAGTTAAACTCTTTTGTTTTTGATGTAAGTAGTGAGACATAGTGAAGAGAAACAAATCAATACACGATAAACAATGCGTTAAGTTCTAATCAGCTTTCCTATCCGCGTGAGAAGCCTTCTTTTTTCTGTGGAGTGCTTATATGCCCCTTTATTAGACTATTTTCCTTTGTCATAGCACGATGATCACCATTAGTATTAAGCTTATATAAAAATACTGTTATCCTTATTTACAGGATTGTAAAATTCGGCCCCGTATAAAAAAAACCATTCGCACCGAAAGCATATATGTATATATATATATATATATATATATATATATATATATATATATATATATATATATATATATATATATATATATATATATAGCGGTATTTCGTCTGCCGCTACGTTCTGAGTTCAAATTCCGCCGAGGTCGACTTTGCCTTTCATCCTTTCGGGGTCGATTAAATAAGTACCAGTCACGCACTGGGGTCGATATAATCGACTTAATCCGTTTGTCTGTCTTTGTTTGTCCCCTCTGTGTGTAGCCCCTTGTGGGTAGTAAAGAAATAATACATATATATATACACACATACATATACGCATATATATGTGTGTGAGTGTGTGTGTGTGTGTGTGCGTGTGTGCGCGTACGTATGTTGCATGTGTGTGGAGAGGCTGTGTGGTGATATGCATGTAATATTTAAATGTACACTGAAAATTCTAAGTCCATATCTCGGAGTCAGTGCGGAGGCTTCTGCGAATATATCTATAGAATTATCAGTCGGTAAACAGATAAGTGTGGACATGACTAGGAGGCGAATAGGCTTCAAACAAAGCACTACTCTCTAAAGGAGAAGAGACAGGAGTACAGAGAAAATACGTGAACGTATGTGTCAATGTGTATATATACTTCTGTGTGTGTGGAAGATCTGTAGTTACCTATGTTTCGCGCAGTCACAATTTTCTGAAATATACATCATAAGATTTTTACACATCTCCATGACAGACTTGTATTTATGACTGTTATATTGGTAATAAAATATTAACAGCAATACTGTTCACACATTAACAGAATATAAACATTTACACACGCTCACATATGGATACAGTCACACACATAAATACACACAGGCACACACACAAACACACACAAACACGTGCACACTAATACACAGATATGCACAACCACATACTTTCTCACACGTTTATAGAAAGAGAGGGAATGTATATGTGTCTATCTACGTGAGCATACACTTATACCATAAATTGCACAGTCAGAAAAATTCGTTTATTTCCAATGTTATATGAATTAACGCGCGAATTAATTTTACCGTAGTGTTTTATGAGTTTTTTTACGTTTATTGTTCCACTATAACTTTTGCTTATCGGTTTTGAAATTTATGCAAATTTACTTCTTTCTAGACGTATGATGTTGGAATACCAAGCAGAGAAAAAAATGAGCATTTTCAACAACTGTTTCTTTTTGCTTTCAGTTGTGATTCCAAAGTACATAAAATGTTGTGTACAGTGACGATGTTGTGCAGAATAAAGCACACAGAAATGCTTTTCATGAGTCAAGAACGGGAAATTCGACCTCACAGAGATTTTGTGTTCCAACCAACCTGTTCGGTTCATTGAGGATCGAGGGGATCAACCCCTGCAAGCAAGCAGCCCCGCAAGTCATGTTAGAGTTGTATCCATCCAAGACATTGATCTACGTTTAATGGGATTGAAAAGGGCTAATCTATGAGGAAATACTTGAAAGCAACCACACAGTCAATGCGAAGCCTTTAGTCCAGCAAATGTACTGGCTGAATGTGGTTATCCAGCTTAAACAGCCTGACCGCGTGTTTTTTCAACTCCACAACGCGCGCGTCCATGTTGCGTGTATGACAGAAGATGCTATTCAAGAGCTCAGCTTGAAACTTTTACCGCACCCATCCTATTCTCCTGATACAGAGCCCTCAGATAATATTTTTCGGCCATACTCTAAACAGTCTGCGACGTTTTTCGTTCAGTGGGGATGTAGAGCCGAAAACGCGTGACTCAAAATGATCGAGTTGTGTAATCTTAGTATTTAGCGTTCCCTTTGAAAAAGGGAAAACTATTTTAAAATTAAAAAAAATATAATCGTACGTACGCATCAGAACAATTAAATGTAATTAATGTTATAACATCATATAGATGTGACAAAAATTATATTGGGCAAACAGGCGCGTCATTTATTGAAAGGATGATGGTTTACTGGTTTAGTGTCAGCAAATATACGAACTGAAAATATTACTCAGTGAACATTTAGATCAGTGTACAGGAACTTGGTCTCAAAAATTTATACTACTCCTATTATACGAATGCATGGACAGTCAATTTTTATTGAATAATACAAACCAAATTTAAATGGATTGTTTTATTATGGTACTTATATTGAATACCAATATTTGTAGATATATATTTGTGGATATATTTGTTCTCTATTTGTATATGAAGAATAAAATCCACTTCTTCTCTTACCTACTTTATTTATCAGAGATTTAGGCTAATAATATGATTGCTACCTCTATTCTAGGCACTCTAACTGAAAGTTCAGAGCAAAGCATTTCACTAGTAAAATTAAATTTAATCTAATAGTTTAATTATGACGCTTTTTTTTCTTTTTTTTTTTAGTTTTATGAAATTATAAAAATACATTTGTACCCGCTCTTTATGAATATTTAATGTAAATAACGTAATCTCCCTTCTTATCTTGTGTATTAATAATAGATTTAGGCTAATGCTCTTCATTGCTACTTTTAGTCATTGTATTAACGAAAGGCTGACAGGCAGCTTTTATCTTATGAAACAAAGTTTTATCGAAAATCAATTTCGACACTTAGTTTTAATTTTTATTGTAAATATTAATATTTGTGAAAATATATTTATCTAACGCATTTATGAAAATTTTACCATACAAAGCATTAACACCATTTTGACCTACTGCGTTTATAAATAGGTTACATCCGATTGATGCACTGTGGTATATTGTAGGTGACAATTGTGAGCCAACTATAACACGTACAGGTTAACTACTATCAGAAGTGAAACCGGTATGGAATAATATATTTCTAACAATATGATTAATTACAATGCAAAAAGGAATTGTGCATTTTCTTCTTTATTATCAATACAAATAGGTTAAAATGAAAAAATTGAAAACGCTTTTTTCCATCAATAAATGTTTTAAAGAGAGTGGTTTGTTTTTTATTGTTTTTCTTTTTTGACTTACGACATATAACAACTTTTGAGTTACATTGCGTCTTAGAATAGACCAGAAAAGCGTAAAGAGTTATAGATAAATAGACAGACAGACAGACGGACGGACGGACGGACAGACAGACAGGCAGACAGATAGATATGCATTTATGATTATACAGAGTTCAGGTAATATGGTGTTTAATGCTTAATGATATAAATACTTACAATAAGTACTCGTGAACCTGTCTTTCCTTGTTGCTGTCCTTTATAAATCACTCTAGTTAGTAGTAGACTAAAGTCTTTCTCTAATAACCCACTTTATTCTCTCTTCGACGATAGAACAGAGCAATATAAAAATCCACTGCTACAACATTTTTTTTCTCTCTCTTAAGATCGAATAAACCACCACTATATGAACAGCTTATCTTCGCTTCTAGAGAAGTGTACCATAAGCGCTTTTATTCTTGACACACCTATAGCAGACTATCTGTACACCTTATTTCCTTACTTCTTATGATCTACACACTATTGTAACAACTCGGTCATTGTGTTTAAATACATAAATGCCATGATCTAAAATTATATTAGTTGTTTGCCTCTTCATACTTTCATTCTACAGTACACGTATATATATGTATATATATATATATGTGTGTGTGTGTGTGTGTGTGTGCGTGTGTGTGTGTATGCTTTCAGTACACACACGCATAAACATTCTCTCGCACACTCACTCAGACACATACATGCAAACATTCGTATACAATATATATCCCTATATATGTCTAATTATGTGTTCATGTGTGCGTATAAGAATGGGAAAACAGATCTATGCATAATGCACACGCACAAACACAGTCTCTCTTAGCACCCTACCCCGCCAGTGCGTGTGCATATACGTATGTTATATACATATATATATATCTGTGTGTGTGTGTCTGTGTGTCTGTGTGTGTGTGTGTGCATGAGTGTATAATCATACATACATATATGCGCGCGCACTAGTGGAGTGGGGTGTTAAGAGACTCTGAAAGACAGACAGAATGAAAGTGATAAAAAAATTGCAACAATTTATCTGATTATCGATCAATATTTCTGGCCACCGCTTTCTGTTCATATTTTTATTGAAACAAAAGATTGTTAATCAGATGTAGTGCGAAAAAAAAATCTGAGAGCGTTGAATGAAATTACATTTCCCATTATTTATTCTTTCTTACCTTCGGTTTTATTTCTCATTTCATTTTGTTCACGCATTATGTACCGTTTCGTTTTGCATTTTTCTTATTTCTGTTTTTGCTTTTTTTTTTTTTAAATTTTACTTTCTCACTGACAGAAGTCGTCCCGAAATATTATCACATTCAACAGTCGTTCGTTAGCAAGTCTGACAAATAAAATTATATATTGTCGGAAACCTCGAGGATACAAAGAGTATCGATTTTGTTTTTCAGTGTTAATGAACAGTGATGGTAGTGGCAATGATGATAGCGATGATGATGATGGTGGGGGGGGGGACAGTGGTACTGATGGTGGCGGGGACAGTGGTACTGATGGTGGCGGGGACAGTGGTACTCGTGGTGGTGGTGACAGTGGTACTGGTGGTGGTGGTGGTGGTGGTGACAGTGGTACTGGTGGTGGTGACAGTGGTACTGGTGGTGGTGGTGGTGGTGACAGTGGTGCTGGTGGTGGTGGTGTTGATTTATAATTTTGTAATTGTGGTGATCGTCATGACTGTATGAAGAATTTGTTCATAGACAACAAGTGGAAAAGTAGCAGAGTATGAGAATTGCTTACACAGGAAAATCAATCGTACAGGTCAGCGGTTGTGAGAGGAGGAGAAATTGCGACTTTAACCCCCATTGAAAAGAAATAGCATTTAAATTACAGTAAGGGGAAATCGGGCACCTAATCGAGACTTTGGTATATTGTAAGTCCAACGTTTCTCACATTAACGTATTATACGACGTACTAGACAGTAAATAGTTTATAGACAACAATACATTACAATATTAAAACGCAAATATATTAATACACACACACACATGTATGCATGCAATACGAACAAAAACAATCCAAACTGCAATCGCTAGGCACCGATCAGGAGCTATACTTGTTGTATGTACCTGTTTTACAATTCGTACCCGACTCTCATCAGAGTTTTGAGAGAGAAAGGGATCTCCTACTCAATCCTGACATTCCGTTTTAAGTGAAATTAGAAGTTGATGAGGGCATGGCTACAGTATTTTTAAACAAGACTGATATACCACTTCTGTCGTGGCTGCCATGAACGGTTAAATACCTACGTTTCCTTACACAGGTGCAAGCATCGTTATGGGGTCAAGAAAAGGATCGCTTTCCAACCATGTGGCTTCATGCGAGGCACTTTGTGCAAGTGTTTTCTATTATTGCCCCAGACCGACAAATATTTGTGAGCGAATTTGGTAGACAAGAAATTGTGTGTAAGCCCACCGCATATGGTTGTGTATACATGTGTGTTTCTATGTGTGTGTTTGTCCCCAACAACTTGACAACTGCAACTTTGTGGTTAGACAAAATAATACCAGACTTAAAAAATAATTTCTCGTGTAAATTTTTTCGACTAAAACTTTCGAAGCGGTACTTCAGTACAATCGCAGTCTAATGGCTGAAATAAACAAGAGAGGATGATAAAGATATTTTTACGAAAGTCTCGACATAGAGCTGGATTCGTTCCGCATTCAATAACATTCGTTTGATATAGCTTCACATTTCTCATTTCACCAATACTTGAAAACTACACAAGTCACTGCTGAATTGTTCGTCGCTCTCTATGCGTCACAGACAAGCCCGACAGACAGAACTTTAGTACAAGTAACGTTTATTTTGAACCGCTAATCCCTTTGGTAGCACCGCCAGACTTAATAATTCTGAAGCTTTTTCCTTCGCTATCGTCGAAACCTAAGTGTTGTGAAATGTCATCCTTGATCTACGCCTAATAGTGTGAGAGTAAAAGGAACATGGATACACACGTAAGTTCTTGAATACACACACACCTACACACACTCACACGCACTCTCACACATATAATGATATATGTGTGTATTGTAAATAAACAGGCATATATACATGTATATATACATGTATACACGCATGCATCTTTACGTGCATGCAAGCATTTGTATATACACTTTGCACACGAAAAGTAGTCAAAAATTATCCGCATTTTTGCCATAATATAACATTATTATTGTTACACTACCTTGTGCACATGCATGCTTATTTATAGTTTGGTACTATTGTGGTCACGCCATCGAAATTTGAGCATGATCGCGCCATTTTTCTTTCTGGCTTTACAGTGTAAGCACAGCCGCTCCATTAGCAAGGTGCACAAAAGAAGAACAAAGAGCAGTGATCCGATTTCTATGGAAAAGGGGTGTACGATCAACAGTGCAAGATACAGAGCTTTGCTGGCGAACAAATTAAAGCCAGTAATCCGCACCAAACGTCGAAACCTATTGTCGAAGAAAGTTCTGTTGTTACATGACAATGCACGCCCACACGTAGTTGCCCAAACCGTTAAAACCATTAACCAATTAGGTTTTGAGGTGCTGAAACACTCTGCCTACATCCCGAATCTCGCCCCTTCCGACAATCATATCTTTGGACCTCTCAAAGGTTTACGAGGTCGTCAATTTCCTATGGATAAAGCTGTGAAGGAAGCAGTGTATAAATGGTTGCACGACCAACGGAAAACCGGACCAAGTGC
Source organism: Octopus bimaculoides (assembly GCF_046866305.1). Lineage (NCBI taxonomy): Eukaryota > Metazoa > Mollusca > Cephalopoda > Octopoda > Octopodidae > Octopus > Octopus bimaculoides. The sequence goes on along the minus strand of NC_142928.1, from coordinate 175,895,355 downwards.
ATCGAGAAGGAAGGAGACTATATAGAAAACTGACGTACTTGTTTATCCCCTGCTTTTGTGTAAATATATTGAAAAACAAGTGTGTATCAGTTTTGACACCCCCTCGTATATAAGTATGTAGGTGTGCATGTTTGCCCGATTTCTGTTGGTCCGTTGCGTATTTTCAGTGAGATTGGTGGATAAGGTGAGGTTTTTAGCTCTCTTTTCTAGCAAACTGGTGCTTCGTGTGCCCTCTATTATAATTATGAATTCATTGTATAGTTATTTAATGCTAAAATTGCTTGCTGATGATGAGAAGAAGAAGAAGAAGAAGAAGAAGAAGAAGAAGAAGAAGAAGAAGAAGATCTTTACGAATATTCATTTGATTATTTACTCATTTATATATATATATGCAACACGGAATTTTGTCAGTAAACAGGTCGCGGTCTCAGAGCGACGAAACTATTTTCGCAAATTAAATTTAAATGTTGAAGTAAACCTAACGCCTTTTGTGTCTTTTTAAATGGGTTACAAACACCTTCCACGCTGCTATTGTTTTTGTTTCAGCACACAATCCGACATCAAGTTACATCTCCGTATATATATATATATATATATATATATATATTAGGGACAAAATCCAAAATTACAGGTAAAAAACTCAATTAAAATCAATTTATAAAAAATTAAAATTAAATTGAGCCTTATACTCATTTATTGTGCTTTTAATTATTAATTTTTCTATATGTGATAGTGGATTTTCATCGATGAGTTCTTGAAAATTGGTTATTTTCCCTAAAACTATATATATATATATATATATATATATATATATATATATATATATATATATATATATATATATATATACATATATATAATATATATATATATATATATATATATATATATATATATATATATATATATATATACATATATATAATATATATATATATATATATATATATATATATATATATATATATATATATATATATATATATATATATATATATATATATATATATATATATTATGCACTAAAGTTGTTTTGAATTTGGCGCGCGCGAGACTATTCAAAAAACGTAGCAGATTCCAAGGAGGCGAGTTGGATACTTCATTTTAGGTATGGGAAGACCTGCTGACGAGAATTAAGGCACTAGCCAGAATTCGAAATTATGATCCTGGTACATCTGTTACTTCATTCTAAAGCTTTTTAGCTGAAATACTATGTTAAAATTCGCACATTTGCCCGATTTCTGTTGGTCCTTTGCGCATTTTCAGTGAGATTATTGATAGGTTGAGGATTTTAACACGCCTTTCAAGCGAGCTGGTGCTCGTGTACCCTCTGTTATAATAATGAATATATATATGTGTGTATGTGTGTGTGTGTGTGTGTGTGTGTGTGTGTGTGTGTGTGTGTGTGTGTGCATGTGCACGCACGCATGTGTATGAACATGCATTTATACATTTGTGCATGAGTGAACACTTAATTATATAAATCATTAACCTGATAAATTTGATAATTTCCACATTATCCCTCGCCGTTATTATGGTGATCCTGAAGGTAATCGAGGAGTACTGCGATGATGATGAACTTGATGATGATGAACTTGATGATGATGAAGAAGAGGAAGAGAAGTGGGAACATGGGGGATATGGGTTGATGGTGGTGAAGGACGAAGAGAAAATGATGCACAGTAGAGAAGGAAGAGGAGGGGTAGGGGGAGGAAGAGGAGGAGTAGGGGGAAGAGGAGGAGTAGGGGAGGAAGAGGAGGAGTAGGGGAGGAAGTGGAGGAGTAGGGGGAGGAAGAGGAGGAGTAGGGGAGGAAGAGGAGGAGTAGGGGGTGGAAGAGGATGAGGAGGGGGAGGAGGGGGAATGTTAGGTAGGTAGGATGAGGTCGATAGGGAGGCAAATGTTTACTGAAAAGAAAAGTTTCGAAAATATTTGAATTATAATAGCTGTTTCGAGTTAAGATGAATGATAGGTTTTTCACACTTCTTAGTTGACAAGTATTACAGAAATGATTCAATTTTGCTACTCTTTATGCGCACATCGCAACTCTAATTACCTTAATTTCATCTCAACAATATGTGAAATGTAGACAGCTCTCCTTAATGACTAAAGCATTTGCATAAATTTCAGAGACCAGTTGTAATTATATATATATACTACTCTCATTATAATGAAGATCTCGTTTATTTTCATTGCAATGGGGACCTTTTGAAACTTCTACTAAATACTTTCGTTATTGTATTTAATCCTTTGGGAGATCAACTCTCAAATATATAAGATTAAGACGAACTGACCTTTTTCTCTGATGACATTTTCCTTCTATGAATAATGCAAGACAATAAATTGCATACATTGCCGTAGAGGAGTATTTAATCTGAGATATAGTTTCGTTCTTCTTTTAAGTCCTTTTCATATCACTTATGCTGTTAATGCGCTTTGGAGAAAAAGCAGAATGCTATGAATACCAAAGGTAAGGTTGAAATTTTGTCTACTAATCACAATATTATTTTATGTCAGATTCAGTATACTATTTGTAGTTACTCATTTAATCTACTCTATTTGCTATAGCCATTGGATTGCAGTCATGCTGGAGTACCACCTTACACCTTGTAGAGTTAGTTGAACAAATCGTCCCCGGAACTTTATTTTTTTTTTTTTTTAAGTCTGGTACGTATTTTGTTGGTTTCTTTTCCCAACCGCCAAGCTAGAGAAGAGTAAACAAACTAGCAGCGGTTGTCAAGTAGTGGAGTGGACAAACACAAAGACATAGCTTTAGTACATACACAACATACGTATATACATGCTTACATATATGTGTGCGCGCGCATGTGTGTACGGCGGGTTTGTGCACAGTTTCCAACCATCAAATTCACTCATATGGCATTGGTTTGTACGAGACTATAGTACAAGACACTTGCCCAAGGTGCAGTGTAGTGCGACAGACATAAGTAATTGGGAAGCGTACCCTTTAACTACACAACCACGCTTCTGCCTATTTAACAAGCCCTTGCGTATCCAATTTTCCTCCTACACAAACTTAAACGGAGAATTTCAAAGCTATACTGTTGTGGCAATGTTATCTCACGACAGATTGTTGAATCGATAAGTGATATTTCGTATCGTGAATTATTTTCCTTCCTCTTTTCAACTTAAATGATAAGAGTTTATTTTTAGGATCCGATCGTATTTTTGTTCACTTCAAAGATGAATATTAATAAATTATTTTTTTTAGAAGGGAATGAAGCATATGGCTTAGATTTTATTTTTAGCTGTTTACTATTCTGATCTTTTCTGCAATAATTTTATCCGAGAAGGAATAGATCCAAAAAACATTCCAATCTTCTTCTTCTTCTTCTTCTTCTTCTTCTTCTTTCTTTCTTTCTTTTTTTCTTTCTTTCTTTCTTTTTTTCATTTTACTTCAGATAGGCCTACTAGAAAAGGTAATTACGTTTAATGTTTATTTTGAAGACCTGTTGTTTAAAGACAAAATGTAGGCGAGCACTGCACCTAACGAGAAATAGTACTAAAAAGGAAATAAGTTGATACTACAATCTAGTACAATATATAAGAGAATACGGCCAACGATTATTTCGTGGGCGATCAAATGCTTTCCGTTAGTTATCATTTTGGTTTGAGAATGACTTCGACAGTCATCCTCAAACCAGATAATAATTATCGGAATGCATTTGATTGCAGGCCTGCTCGACAGCTATGCACATTGGGCAACACTAAACAATATCTCCTTTTTATAAGTGCATTGTGTGGGGATACGTGGCTGTTATTTATTCAAGCACAGCCGTGGCCAAATTTTGAACATTTAAAAAGAAAATGAAAATTGCTATACCCAAGTACAATTCGATTCAAATATTTACAATGTATATATTTGAGTATTTAATGTAAGAATTCTGATTTTCAGACCTACGTTGCAAACTTTTAGCCATGACTGTATCTTGAAGGATTGAGTGAAGGGGTTCCCGTTTGCTCGTAATGGAAGTTAATGTGATTTGGGGTGTGCTTTAGAATATTAGGCTTCGGTAGAGATCTTATACAATGAGTAGAGGGAAAGAATAAATACCTTTGAAGTACATTGTGTGTGTATGTGTGTGTGTGTGTGTGTGTGTGTGTGTGTGTGTGTGTGTGTGTGTGTGTGTGTGTGTGTGTGTGTGTGTGTGTGCGTGCGTGTGTAGTTCTAGCAGCTGTTCGATCCGGAAATAGGAAACCCTATATCTACAGCTTTGGCTACATTGTATATGCGTGGTAGTCATAAGTGGTCATCAGAGATTATAAGGCCCAGTAAGTTAGTTCTATTAATCTCTGTAGCTATTTATCTAATATTCCGAATCACACAAGTATACGCTTTAATGTATAGCCATTCGTTTATGTGAGAACATAATGTATTTTTCAGCAGTCAAGTCAACCCTTTAGAGACAAAATGATCCACAATACTTATCGCTAGGAATGCATTTTACTTGTGGGTTTACCTCTTATTATCCTCTTTGTTGTTTTCTTCTTACTGGATATATTTACTTCCTTTGTTTATAAATTATATTTTATTATTTCTTATGTATTTATTTGTATGTTTTGCTATAATGGATAGTCATTTCAATCGCTGCTTCGACCAAATATTTATTTCTTTATTGCCCAGAGGGAGCTAAACATAGAGGGGAGAAACAAGGACAGACAAAGGGATTAAGCCGATTACATCGAACCCAGTGCGTAACTGGTACTTAATTTATCGACCCCGAAAGGACGAAAAGTAAAGTCGAACTCGGCGGAATTTGAACTTAGAACGTAACGGCAGACGAAATACCTCTAAGTATTTCGCCCGGCGTGCTAACATATGTGCCAGTTCACTGCCCTGCTGTGACCAAATATTGAAGCCAGAGTCAGAGGGAGATTCGGAGATTTTTTTTTTTTTTTTGTAATAGATATATATTTTGCTGTTACTGTTAGTAGTATTGGTAAAGGTGGTGAACTGGTAGAATCGTTAGCATACCAGACAAAATGTTTGGAGGCATTTCATTCTGAGTTCAAATTCCGTCTGAGGTTGACTTCGTGTTTCATGTTTTCGGGATCGAAAAATAAGCACCAGTCAAGTACTGAGGTGATGTGATTGAGTTACCCTTCTCCTCCAAAGCTGCGGGTCTTGTGCCAAAATTTGAAAATACTATTAACATTGTCATCAAGGCGGGGAGCTGGGAGAATCGTTAGCACGCCGGGCAAAATGCTTAGCGGTATTCCGGCCGTTTTTACATTCTGAGTTCAAATTCTCACGAGGTCTACTTCGCTTTTCATCACTTTCGGGTCAATAAAATAAGTACCAGTTGAACACTGGAGTTAATGTAATCGAGTTACCTTCCCTCAAAAACAGATGGCCCAGTTGAAACCAATATTGAAACATGAAACCAATACTTTTGCTTTGTTGCTGATGCCGTCGTTGTGGCTATTGTTTTGCTGTTTTTGTCCTTGTCATTTTTGTTATTGCTGCTGCAATTTCTTCCACTGCTGCTGCTGTTTCTGCTAGTATTGCTGTCATTATGCTTTTCTCATGATTTATCCCATTTCGATTTATAAAAACATTCTGGTATTTATAGAATACATGGAGTATAAGAAAGAAATCGTTTTTAAATTTCTAATCTTCCACTATTCTAGCGAGATGGAGACTGTCAGATTAGAAAAGAAAAAGAAAAACTCTTATTATCTGGAGAGATAGAGATACTTGGTTTCAAAGTTAATACGGTTCAGACCTTCGTTTATTGAAATACCATAATAACATAAAATTGGATATGCTAGCGAATTGCATACTTGCGTGTAATTTGTCTCTCGATGAAAATGCAATATTAAGTCCATATGTATGTGTATGTTTGTGCGTGTGTGTGTATATATATATGTATATATATATATATATATATATATATATATATATATATATATATATATATATATATATATATATATGTATGTATGTATGCGCATATATATATATATGTACGTATATGTATGGATGTATATATGTACGTATATGTATGTATATATATATACATATATTTATATATAAACATACACACACATACATATATATATGTATGTATGCATGAATGTATATATGTATGTATGCATGTATGTATCTATGTATGTACGTATATGTATATGTATATATCTATGTATATGTATATACATCAGAACACCCACACATACTGAAATTTTGAATGTACATACGTAAAGGTGTATGTGTCATGTGTATATACACACACACAAATTTTATTTTGCATCAATAATCATAAATATTTGTATATATGCTGTGTGTATGATATATACATGTGACTGTGTATGTTCATATATATGCATATACGTGTATATAAATATATATATGTATATATATATATATATATATATATATATATATATATATATATATATACCATGCATACGTGTATTTATATATAGAGTGAGAGAGAAAGAATGAGAGTGAGAAAGACGCACACATACACAAATACAAAATATATATATAAAATGAATATATATGTGCGTGTGTGTGTACATATTATACATACATATATATATATATATACATATATATATGATATAATATATATATTATATATATAATATATTATATATATAATATGTATATACATATATATAATATTATATATATATAATATATATATATATATATATAGATACGTATATATATATATATATATAATATATATATATACATATATAATAATAATAATAATAATAATAATAATAATAATAATAATAATAATAATAATAATAATAATAACAACGTATATATATATATGATAATATGTAACGGATTATCGAAATGACAGCTCGAGAATAATTAATTTCCTCCTGACTAATCCGTCTTTATATGGTCCTTTCTCTCTCTCTCTCTTTCTCTCTCTCTCTCTTTCTCTCTCTTTCCCTCTCCCCCTCTCTTTCTCCCTCCCCCTCTTTCTCTTTATATATTTGAATGCTCCCTGGAAGCCTATGTGTATGAAAGCAGCAATAACAAGAAATGGGGAAAAACACATTCCATCCATATTCATTCGATAAATGTTACTTTCTACTTTCTTATCGGACGTTTAAATTCTTTCCCAGAAGCTGCTACTAGTGTTGTAGTCAATTATATTGGAATAGCATTTCTATTTGCTTACAGCGCTCTCCTTATTAAGTATTGAGAAAGAAGATATTTATTAAAGAACGCAAGCTGGAACTACTCATTTCCCCTCTAGGCCACTAGGATTCATATAACATGTCGCTTTCAGTATTATAATTATTATTATGTCGTTGTTGTTGTTCTTGGTGGGGGTGGGGGTGGGGTGGTGTGGGGGTGGGGGTGTTGTTATAGATGTGATGGAAAATGGTGTGGAAGGCAGAAACTGCAAAAAGAAGGAATAACTGCTGTGTTATCTTGATCCTATTTTCATGTCCTGATTTCCAGTTTCACTATAGCCGAATATGATTTACATCGTTTTCTGGCCAATAAAGTGCCACTAAAGCATTGGAGTTGAATTAATGCCCTACTCCACTCTTTTGCACCAAACAATGTGCAAATCTTGTATACCGAGATCTGAAAACTACGATACGGTCAATGATTTCCCCGGTTATATCATGCCCTTTCGTGAACCCTTACAAGAGGTAAAACAATTATAAAAAGAAACTGTGTTCGGATGGGATTGGAGATCCTGATTCAGGGGAAATCAGAGACGCTAGACAGTATCCCAGACCTAATACAGGTTTCATAAGGGTAATAAGTACAGGTGATATTTGAGGATAGATGCTTTAAATGATAGAATTGTGAAGTCACCAGTCACCGCAAGGTCTTCTCACCGCAAAAACAGAACGTAGCAGCTGAAACTTGTCTTTCACAGCTGTCAACACCAAAACTTCAACAACAGCAATAGTAACACCTGCAACAGTAACACAAGCAATAGCATGCAATAGTACCAACAAATGTTGCAGCACCAGCTGCAAGAATGAAAGCAGCACCTACAACTACAGTAGCAATAACAACATCAGTAGATCAAGCGACAGCAACAAAGCAACGAAAAAGCACTGCCCTTAAGGGCTACCACATCGCCAGACAGCAATAACAGCTATAGATAGACCATAAACAACACATAAAATATCAACAACGAAACAAAATTACAATCCCTAATGTATGACCCTCTCTATTTCACAGTATCCAGACATGTCAAGTGGCGAAGATAGCAAGACTATCAATTAAATAGCAAGAAGTGCTCAAAAGGAAAAGTCCTCGTGCTGACAAATAATAGATAGGAAATAAGAATGAACGGGAGCGTTATTTTTAACCAATGATACACAATATTAGCTCCAACAGCTGTAGCAGCATTAACATCATCCACATAAACCCCAATTCCACTACATACACTACCAATAATACAAGCAAGGAAGGCGGTGAGCTGGCAGAATCGCTAGCACGCCGGGCGACATGCTTAGCAGTATTTCGTCTGCCACTACGTTCTGAGTTCAAATTCCGCCGAGGTCGACTTTGCCTTTCAAACTATCGGGGTTTGATTAAATAAGTACCAGTTACGCACTGGGGTTGATGTAATCGACTTAATCCCTTTGTCTGTCCTTGTTTGCCCCCTCTATGTTTAGCCCCTTGTGGGCAATAAAGAAATAAGAAACGGTAGCACGCCGGGCGAAATACTAAGCGGTATTTCGTCTGCCGCTACGTTCTGAGTTCAAATTCCGCCGAGGTCGACTTTGCTTTTCATCCTTTCTGGGGGTGATTAAATAAGTACCAGTTACGCACTGGGGTCGATGTAATCAACTTAATCCCTTTGTTTGTCCTTGTTTGTTCCCTCTATGTTTAGACCCCTGTCGGCAATAAAAAAAAATAAGAAACGTTAGCACGCCGGGCGAAATACTTAGCGGTATTTCGTCTGTCTTAACGTTCTGAGTTCAAATTCCACCGAAGTCGAATTTGGTTTTCATCCTTGCCAGGGACTATAAATTAAGTACCAGTTGGGTACTGGGGTCGATCTAATCGATTGGCCCCCTCTCCCAAAATTCCGGGCCTTGTGCCTAGAGTAGAAAAGAATATTACAAGCAAGGCAGCGAGCTGGCAGAATCGTTAGCACGTCGGGCAAAATGCTTAGCAGCATTTCGTCCGTCTTTACGCTCTGAATTCAAAAGTCACCGTGGTCGACTTTGCCTTTCATCCTTTCGGGGGTTGATAAAATAAATATCAGTTTAACACTGAGGTCGATGAAATCGACTTCGAGCCTTCCCCGAAATTTCTGGTTTTGTCTCCAAAATTTGAAACGAATATTACAAACACAACTACAACCTCTTTTACTCTTTTACTTGTTTCATTCATTTGACTGCGGCCATGCTGGAGCACTGCCTATAGTCGGGCAAATCGACCCCAGAGCTTATTCTTTGTAAGCCTAGTACTTATTCAATCGGTCTCTTTTACCGAACCGCTAAGTTACGGGGACGTAAACACACCAGCATCAGTTGTCAAGCGATGTTGGGGGGACAAACAAACACACAAACATACACACACACACACACATATATATATATATACATACATATATATATACATATATATATATGTATATATATATGTATATATATATATATATATATATACATATATATATATATATATATATATATATATATATATATATATATATATATACGACGGGCTTCTTCCAGTTTCTGTCTACCAAATCCACTCACTAGGCTTTGGTCGACCCGAAGCTATAGTAGAAGACACTTACCCAAGGTGCCACGTAGTGGGACTGAACCCGGGACCATGTGGTTGGTAAGCAAGCTACTTACCACATACCCACTCCAACTGCTGCTGCTGCTGCTACTACTACTACTATTCACACCACACATACTAACAATTAGGTTACCATCTCACAACAAACAATATAAGAAACCATTAACTCACAGCAACGAAAATAATTGAGCCACATGAATAAATTTTCAAATATCGCACATCTACATCACATGAACAAGTAGCATAATGACACATAAAAGCCATCAAAATATCACAATTTACATACATTTTAAAAGACATATATCCCAACGGAATAGGGGACTTTTGCGGGAATATTTACAAAGGGCTATACGAAAATTTGTCGGGGAAACAGAACGTTTGTCCTTCCACAGGTATAAGATAATTGAACTTCACTCATTTACTTTCTGTCTAATTTGGCATGACGCAGAATATTAGCAAGACTTGTTCCCTAACCCCTTGGCAGATGTCGACCAGAAATGGTAGCAAAACAGGAGGAACAATTGCTAAGAAAGGACCCGCATTGATAAAGGGGAACTGCATTGATAAATTTCGGTGTAAATCTCTACTAAATGCAGTTATTACGATTTTCTATGGTGTTAGCAAAAAGATTGGCGCTTGTCGTTGGTAGCACGATTTTTGATGCGTAAATATCCACTTATCCCGAACAGATGTGTCTGCGACAGCTTCTACCTCATGCGATACACACTATAGTTTTGACCAGTCTAAATTTCGTGCCTAAACTTCTCTCTCTTTCTCTCTCTCTCTCTCTCTCTCTGTCTCTCTCTCTATCTATCTATCTATCTATCTCTCTCTGTCCCTCTCTCTCTCTCTCTCTCTCTCTCTCTCTCTCTCTCTCTCTCTCTCTCTCTCGATAGTTCGGGAAAAAGTAAAAAGACAGTTAACAAAAATTAGAACAACAATTACAAGAGTAGCAACAACAGTAGTAGTAGTAGTAGTAGTAGTAGTAGTAGCAACAGCAGCAGCAGCAGTAGCAGCAGCAACAGTGGCAGCGGCAGCGGCAGCAGCAGTAGTAGTAGTAGTAGTAGTAGTAGTAGTCGTAGTAGTAGTAGTAGTAGTAGTAGTAGTAGTGTTGCCGATGATGGTTGTTATATTGTTTAACTTTCCCGATTGACGTTTTGGTTAGGTGCCTAAGCGTCGATTCACCAACTTATGTAATCTCATTTTTGCCGTCACGGATACGTTATTCCTTTCGTCACAAATCAGTTATTTTTGTTTTGAATTTGCTTTGGGTTTTTTGTTTGTTTGTTTTGTTTTTTTTACTTTTGTTTGTTTGTTTTTCAGGGTGGTGAGGTGCTGAGATCATTCTGCATGGCGAATTAATCCTCTATTATTTCAAAACTCCTTTGTCATTTTTCTTTTCTTAACTCTGCACAATCAACTATTAAGTGTTATGGTTTCAGTGTACAAATGAGACTACTTGTATTGAGCTGAATTTTCTTGCAATAAAAGTCAATATAGAAATCCATAAACACAAATAAAATAAAACGATAAAATAAATGCTAACTAGACACTCGTATGTCACGTTTTCCGAAATATGCTGTGAGAGAAATTAAACTATTGAAAATGATAACGACAGATTGTCTCCAATTGGCCGAGCATGATGAATACAACCTAATGACGCTTATTTAACAAGACACCATAGGAGATTTCCGTATAGCCATATTCTAACTAAATACACAGAAAAGACTTGAGACACTGGTGGGTCGAATATGAAAGATAAATACGAATTTAATAGGAGATTGGGTAGCAAAAATATCCCGATATTAAATTAACAGCTAGATAAATTGTAATTTGAGTGAGCCGATACGGTTTCGGATTATCAAGACTAAGAATACCATTATTTTTATCCTATAACTAATAGTGTCCGTTGCACATGGTCAAAAATGCTGAAATCGAGGTGGTAAACTCTGTTTGTTTGTAAATTATCTCCAAGCAGATAGCAGTAAATATAACTTCTCCATTAAGTAGTAAACAAGAGAAACTTCTATAAAAATATGAGCTAAACGAATTGTTTGAAAAATTTAGGTCTTATTTATCATCATCCTTCAACCAACCTATGGTTGGTCGGAACTCCATTGACAATCCCTTTCCACACTGCACAGTCCTGCATTGCTGTGTTCAGATCTCTAATATCCAGCCCTGAGTCCCGAGATATAGTAGGAATGCCATAGGAGCAGGGATAATATAACCTCTTTCTCTGCTTGATGACAGTGGCTTGCAAATTATTACTTGTTATCTCTCCGATATATAGTGCTTTCAAGCGCAGTAAGTTTAACATTTATCAAGAAAAGGTCTTGATAAATGTTATGAAATCTATTTATTGCCTTGGATTTTTATCTCATTCTGTCAATATATATATATATATATATATATATATATATATATATATATATATATATATATATATATATATATATATATATATATATACAATTAGAGGCGTTTTACCCCACGCAGAAACTGTAGGAGGTGATCAGAGCTTCATCTGAGTAGATCAGCAATGAATGAATTTGTCTTCGCCTGTAGAAGGGTTCTACTTGAAGTCTTTTATCAACCACAACCAACTTGAGCTGGCTTCAGCTTACATTCTTACCAGCTTAGCTTTCTTTGGTTGTTTGAAAATAGCGCACCGATCTATCTGGAAAGCCGCAACAGCCCACTTGACAAGGGCCTTAGTAACTAAGTCTTAATATTTGGTTTTCTTCAGCTGGTGGAAAATGTCAATTCTTTCCTCCCAGAGCTCTGTGAACACGACCACAGTGGTTGATTTTTTTATTTCCTAAAGTGCTGGAACATCTCTGGTCGGAGTGATGTCAATGCTATCTCCTCTAGGAGACCTCCATTTCTCAGTCTGAGCCTGGATGCACTATAGAAAACGGATCATCTGCCATTGATTTCGTCTTAGGAGTCTTATCGCTATTCCTTAGGGATCTGATACCCTTGGTGGTGACTGGTGTTTGTTAGCCTTAACTCTTTGCAATTCAGTCCTTGTAGCAATTACTACAAGGACCTCCATCTGGTCAAATGTGGTCCCAGGCCATCTGGTCAAATGTGGTCCCAAGCCATCTGGTCAAGTGTGCTTCTAGGTGCAGAGAGCTTCCCCACGCTGTTTTTATGATGGGTCTTCTACTTTGCTCCATATTTTCATATATCTGGGGTAGACAAGAGGTCAGCGATAGTATGTAAAAGGCAGACAAGTATTCCCTGATAAGTGCCCCAGAGTTCTTTCCAGGACAGTGGGCACCCGAGTACTTGATCCCAAAATATCCATTATTCAACGACAATATTTTGTACTCAATGGAGGAAAAAGGTAGGATATATTTGAAGGAAAGGGGTAAGTCAACAAACGATGTAAAATTCGTTTTGTTAAATTGATAGAGAAGAAACTTTAAATTACTGTCGAATGTTACATCATTCACCGACAAAGTATCATAGACAAGAATCTTTCTCACTCATTTAATGATCTGTGTTGTGCTAGTAACCAATTTTATTAAACTCTGAGCACTTAAGACTTCTTTGCTCAGAGTGCTTCGTAAAAACTTTGGATCTGACCATGTGTAACTTTTGTGCATACTGAAGTAAAATGTCATCTCATAGACATGGCTTAGATTGAGTTTCTGAATAGCAATTAGTTATAGAGAACATCTCTGTTGCAACAGAAGAGCCGGAAAAAACTTCTTTTTTTTTCACAAGTCGTTCATGCGCTTAACTTCTGAAATGAATGCGTTCGCTTACTCTGCGCAACGAAAAAATTCTCGGATCATCGTCGTCTCAGTTAAGATTAATATTTTCTAACTCGGAGTAGTGACGTACTATTTCCATTGCTCACAACTTACGTAAGTGAACTAGGGTTCCAAAGAAAATACCAAGTCAAGATCGTGGTTAGAAACCGGCTGATTCCAAACCCAGACATGAGCATCGCTCGGTCAACAACTAAATCACATATCCAAAATATGGCATTGGCAAAACAATTTTATCCTTTGCATTAAGAATCCATTTGTATATTGCAATTGGATTAGAGTTGTATTGTGCATTTGTATTTGGTATAATATGCAATTTTATATTGGTGCAATTTGAACCTGTAAGACTATAAACAGGAATAAAACTGAACAAGTTTAGGAACTACTAATGTAGATTAATGTTGTAATGTCAAAGAAACAAACTTCCTGATAGCTGTTCATTTTGCACTTTGTGCTATCGTGTTTCAGGTACATATATATAAATACACACATGTTTATATATATATATATATATATATATATATATATCATCGATCATAATTCATTCGTCCATGCGACAAATACTATCACATTTACTTTGTTGCATTTCTCTATACATACATACATGTGTGTGTGTGCGTGCGTGTACATGTGTGTACATGTGTGTTCGCGTAATCAGTACATGTATATATATTATATATCAGTACGTTTCTTAATAGCTACCTTCTTCTGTTATTCGAAAATGGTCCTCTTTCGCCATACAAATTTGTAGTAATAGTTTATTTTATATTGCCGTTTGTAAACGTAAACATCGCTTTGCTTTAGTTGGGGGAGAATAGAAAACTATGGGGACAAATATATTCCGAACAGCATAAATTATACGTAGCGTATTTCATAGAGAATGAACTATTCCTATAGTTTCCTGCTCTTTTCTTGCTGGGTTTCGTTTTTATTTTCATTTTTTTCTTTCTTATTCCTTCTCTTTTGTTCTTATGTGATCATGTCTCAAAAATTAACATTCATAAATAATGCATACAAGTGAATCAGTACTAGTCAGTAATTCTTTTTCCTTTTCGTTTCGTTTTGTACAAAATGTCCTCAGAAACTATGATTTATATCCAAAACTATTTGATAGTTTTGGTAGTTTTTTTTTTCTTTTTTTTTTTCGGTAACTGATAAACATTATACGCAAAACACAAAGAATAAATTCTAAACAATCACTGACAGTCATATTCAGGAATATGGAGGAGATTTACTATATCTTATTTTCCATCCTATATCCTTCTTCAAAATAATAATAAATAAGTAATTTGTCAATTTGATATTTCTTGTTACTGCGCAAATACTATAATCTTAAGAAATCCTGTACTACTTTCTCTTGGTGGGAGTGGCGATTGTGTGAAGAATAAATATAGCAAAATATAAGAATGATAGATAGATAGATAGATAGATAGATAGATAGATAGATAGATAGATAGATGGATGGATGGATGGATGGATGGATGGATGGGTGGATGGATAGATAGATAGATAGATAGATAGATAGATAGATAGATAGATAGATAGAGAAAGAGAGAGAGAGAGAGAGAGAGAGAGAGAGAGAGATTGAGTAAAGAAACAAAAGGTTTAGGATGTGGTTTGCTTTCATGTGTGTTCTTATTTGCATTACCATAACTATAAACGATTTACCATGACAACAAGAGTTATAGTAGCATTAGTAGTAGTAGTAGTAGTAGTAGTAGTAGTAGTAGTAGTAGTAGTAGTAGTAATTTGTTATCACATTTGAACCCTACTTGTTGTTCAATAGCTGACAAAAATGGAAATGTTTCCTCTGTTCGATATATCATAACAATAGCCTTGAGATGTATCTTTTGGGAGTATCTGAAGTTGTACATACGTACACATGCTCACACGCGCGCGCGCGCGCACACACACACACAGAGCCGTATTGTATTGGCGTTTTGATGCGTGTGTTATGTCACGTTGACCTCGATGACCTACTGTATTCAAGGGAGATAATATTGTTGCTTGCATAATGTTTTACTGCATTTATGCAAGTGTGACTAACTGTTGCGTATGAATATTCTTTGCATCACTTTACTTTATACGTGTGTGTGCATGCAGTATATAGGCGAGAGAATGAAAGTGCGTGCAAGTAATGAGCGTATGTCCAAGTATGAAATTTCAGATTAAATTTCTTATTATATTGCACGTATTTGTGTGAGTACAAGCCAACATACGGGGAGCTCTATTAAGTAAAACGACCGTATAAGGCGTTGAAATATTTCAACAGTTAATATCTTAATATATTTTAATAATAAAGGGCGGAATGTCATCGACAGGTCGCATTGGCATTGAGTTGCAATGCTTCACCCTCAGCCAATTCAATAACAAACTACCACGCGCACTTATAAATGTACTGACACACACGCATTTAAATACCAGGCACATATGTGTGTGTGCGTGTGTATATGCACATATACGCACATACCTGTATATATATATATATATATATATATATATATATATATATATATATATATATATATATATACAAGGTCTGATCAATAAACATCTAGACTGTTGCCATAGTAATGAAGCTAAAGCGCGCAAAGTGAAGCTGCTTGGCATAGATTGACCTTGACCTCTGCAGTGCAAGCGCACTAGATTTTAAAGTTCTAGCTTACTTCCGCTTTTTATAGCAGTGGTTAGAATAAACGTCTGTAGCGTGTGATCATCGCGTTGATCCTGAGAGAGAAAGTTGTCGTGGTGATACCTGTGCAGAGGCCTATGCAAAGTTGCAGAAAGTGTATAGAGAAGAGTGTTGCATAGATGTGTTCAGATGTTTGCAAGATGGCCGAAGAAATGTCGATATTGACGAACATTTTGGGAGAACCGCAAACAAACGTCGTAGATGTGCGTGCAACTGTGAGGAGAAATCGTCAAACCACCATTTGTGAGTTATCAGATGTGCAGATTAGTTACGCTTCAGTTCAGTCCATTATCATTGAAGATTTGAGTAAGGGACGTATGCCTGCCGAGTTTGTGCCAAAACTGCCCTAAATGGACCAAAAACAATCTCCTTGATTGTGTCGAGAACGATGAAAACATTTTGAAAAGTTTGCGTAGGTCTCTGAGCAGGTATCGCCAAGGTTTTGGCAAAATTTCTCTGCTCAACTTTCTGTCATGGTCAATGCGAGGATCACACGCTACAGACCTTCCTTACAAAGCGTTTGCTGTAAACACCACAATTGAGCTACAACGTTAAAACTTAATGCGTATTCACAGCACAGTTCAGTCCGAATACTTACTGATCAGGCCACGTATAAATATATACATACATACATACAGATATATATATATATATATATATACATTATCCAAGAACACGTGTGTTTCTAAAAGATAATCGAAAGCGCTTACACACACGAGAAAGAAACTTCTTCCACAGAGGTCAATGACGTTCTGATGAAGAATTTATAACGCTTTTAAAAAAAATAATTTTTAAAGAATATTCTTTATATTTAGTAAAATTGTACCTAGTAATTTTTACGCTGGCTTATATATATATATATATATATTTGTGTGTGTGTGTGTGTGTGTGTGTGTGTGTGTGTGTGTGTTTAGACAGACTTAGAAATATTAATATATATATATTCATCGTGTTGCACCGTTAATCCCTGCACAGATTTTCTCTCACCGTTATTTTTTTTTTTTTTTGTTCTCTCTCCATTTTTTTCCTCTCAATTCTTTATGTCGAAGGGCATAGGTTCGAAACGTCAAAGACTTTTCCATTCTCCCGGTGCATCAAACTAATACACCTGCTTTTGGTTACTTCACCTGTCTTCGTCCTTTGTTTTCTATAAATTTGAACTATATATATATTATTTATATTATTATATGATTGAACGCCATGCATCCTCTTCCAAGTATGTTTTATCTTAAGAATTCTGAAGCGCACTCTATACGATCTTTTCACTCTTTTGTTTTTCTCTCTCTTATTCTTTTACCTCCTCTTCTGCCACTATTCTATCCTATTATTCTGTCACTCTCTTTCCCCTCACTCTTCCTCCCTTGCTCACGTGGCTCCCACGTGACCATCGGCCATCTTTCTTAATTCTCCTAACTTGTGTTTCTTTCTTTCTCTCCGTTGTAGCTAGAAGGAAGACGTGTTCTTGTCTGTCTCCTGTCCAACCTTGATTTACGCGTTCGCCACCACAACCTCGTTTAGGCTTAGCAGCCCTTCCTGTTTTTCTTCACTGTCCCGTTTGTGTTACCAATTTTGACCCTCCGCAAAATTCCAAATTTTATTTAATTTGCTTCGCGGGAGCAACTGTTTTATCGAAAGCGTATAGTGCTGTTAAATGCTCTAAATACGAGAGTAGAAAAACAGCCAACAACTTATGATGGGTCGTTCTTTACGTTGTTTGTCTTGTTTTCCAATTTTGTCTTTCGTTGTTCGAAAAATAGTTCATATTCCATGTACTAGTACCTCGTAATTTTTGTTGTATACGTTTCGTGACGTCCTGTGCCCAGGCGGTGCTCCAGCATGGCCACAGTCAAATGACTGAAACAAGTAAAAGAGTAAAAGAGTATATATATATTTATATATATATATATATATATATATATATATATATATATATATATACGTATAGATGTAAGTATTTACATATATTGGCACAAATGCTGAATATCAAACTACGGTCCGAGAAGGGTTGAAAATGTCTATCATCGAAGAAGAATAGTTGTACAGAGAGTTATAACATATTCCTTGAGTGATACTGTTAATGGAACTTTTAGTTCATAAAGATTTCATTAATAGACAAAATGTGTGAAGGTAAAAGATTATCCAAGATTACCAGTGATAATCTGTATAAGGAAAAGATCATTTAAAGCGTTTCTTCAACTGAAAAAGCAATTTTTAACGTTTGCCAGGGATTTCCAACAACAAATAACCAAGAAGAAGTATTGCCTGTGAAATAAAAAGTTACGAAACGACGACCAGTTAATGAGGATCGCTGTAGAAGGTAGCAAGATATATGCGAAGTGAAGTATAGAATAGAGACAGATAAGTGGGATGTATTGTGTTTAAACTTCTAGAATGCAGAGTTGTTCGGATATAATTATACCCACAAGTCATAAATAAGATTTTTCGGAAATTTTTAAAATGCTTATGAAGTAACTTATTTTTAGTGTATGCTTTTATAACGGAAGGGGAATTATTTGGAAAAGTAAATTGAATTAGTTGTTTATTAGCTCCAGGTCAAACCTATTCCAGCAAATCTTATGAATAAATATATCTTATTTAAAATAAGTTTAGCAGATCCAGGCATTAAATACTATTTCATTCAAATACAGGCATGCCTTAGGTTTAAAATCTGAAATAGTTAATTGATGGCATTTACTAAAATAATATTTCAATATTTGTTGATATTATAAGAAAACAAAATGTGCGTTATAAATTCACATTAGAAGATATGTGAAAAAGTGAAGGTATAATTCCTCAAATAAGTTGTAGTATTCATAATCACTTGGTCATAGGCACTTGGTCTGAAATTCGGGGAAGGATGTTACCCGATAAAATCGAACTTGAACTCAGAACGTTGAGTGCTAGAACGAATCCCAAGAAACATTCTTACAGGCGGTATAACGATTTTATCAATTCACCATAATCTATTCTACTCTACGCACAAGGCCCGAAATTTTAGTGGAGGGGCTAGTCGATTAGATCGATCCTAGTACCCAACTGGTACTTAATTTATCGACTGCGAAAGGATGAAAGGCAAAGTCGATCGCGGCGGAATTTGAACTCAGAACGTAAAGACAGACAAAATACCGCTAAGCATTTAACCCGGCGCGCTAACGCTTCTGCCAGCTTGCCGCCTCTAAAATAATCTTTTCTACTCTAGGCACAAGGCCCGAAATTTTGGGGGAGGGGCACAGTCTATTTGATCGATCCCAGTACGCAACTGGTACTTAATTTATCGACCCCGAAAGGATTAAAGGCAAAGTCGACGCCCCTGATGAACTCTCATATAGCAGCCATGAGATCTCGTCAGTTATTATGGTACAGTGTATTCGGGACTTCATTATTTATTGTGTTGTTCATCTTAAAGACAATAAGTATGATATAAGTTTTATGCAGCTATTAACCTTAGCTGGTCACGATGACTCATTAATATTGCGCATGTTGGTTCCATTTATATATTACTCTGTTGAACGAAGTGATTCTATTTTTATAAAATAAAATCAGTATAAATGAATAGCATGAGATTTCAGACCAAATATACACAAAAAGTACATCACTAGTTACAATCACGTTACGAGTTACATTTATTAGTTTCAAGGCGTTGTTTTCAGTAAATCCTACAGCAATCCATATACGATTATTAATTAGGTATTATAATTTTCCCTTCCTCTGGAAAGATAGCAATAGAATATTAAAATATATACAGTGAATTACGTCATAGTGTGTGAGAAATTACATTACAAAACATTATTTACACAACATAGTCAGCTGAAAGCTGTTTTTAAGAAACTAATCAAAAATTAAAAGACAATATAATAATTTATTAAAATTTCAAGAAATATGAAATTTAAAAATCTTATAATTATATTGACTTGAAATTAAGGTATTTGCTTTTGGATGGCAGATTTTGTTTTTACTGTGATTTGTGTGTTAATTGAAAGAGCATTAAAGAGTTAAAATTTCGCCCGTAGAAGGAAGACAAAAATCATTAGCGTTAATGAACATTCTCGTCAAAGAAAGAAAAGGACAGAATTCCGAAATTTGAATTCATTGAAAATTAAATGGACACATGCAATAAGGAATGGTTGTAATCGTTGATAGCTCTTATTTTATTGACACGACTATCAGATATCCTTAAACATCGCAGGTCATAATGCATTTCCGTTCATCGATTGTACTCTTCTATTCCAAATGGGTCCGCAGTTTTTGCATACCATCTTCTCACCATCTTGGCGGTCTTCGGAGTGGTCACTTCCGATCTCTTGGATATCACTGACAGGTTCGTCTTCTGTCAGTGTGCCTTGCAGCATGTCCCACCCAGCGGAGCTTGTACCTTCACTGCACTCTGTTTCTGAATTACCCTATTTGAGATACGTTCTCGCAATAATGTTCCTATCATGGGTCTTTCCATGGCCCTCTGTGTCATAGCCACTTACTTTTCTTTCTCCTTCGTATCTCAGATCTCACTAATATATAAGGGTGCAGATCAGACGGTACTAATTGACGAAATTGTCATGCAGGCTCTTGCCCAGCTGGTGTGCAGCCGATTTGAGGTTTCTCTGATGAACACGATGTCGTCCGATCAATGTCTCTGTTGACCATCTCAAGACATTCAGTGAAGAGCTTTAGAAAGATGGTAACCCCTAGTTTGACAGGCATACCAACGTGAACTCTAACGAGTAATGAGAGCAAAGCTGTATTATCGGTGCATCCCGAGTTCACCGCCCGGATAAGTTTGAGATGTTGTGTTTCGACTCCTTCCATCTCTAGAGATTTAATCACTACATTCAACATAGCGCCATCGAAAACCTTTTCCTAATCTACGAAGACGAGGCTTTGAGGCAGCTGATAATATTTTATTCATTCTAGAATATTTTCGCTTCCAGGAAATGCTGAATTTATTGTACCTTCATCTTCAGACACTTAAGAATTGGATGATTTTTTTGCTTGATCTAAAATATGAATTAGAGCGATGGCCGTTGTTAGTATTGTGAATGGTGGTATGCTAATATGTCTTGCATATGTGTCGTTTGTCGACCAGGGTGTAGTCGATCTCATTTTGAGACTGTGTCTTTGGGTTGTATAGGTTCATCACTTTCCAGATATTTATTCTAAGCCGACAGTTCCCGATTTAATCTCTTTACCTCGCTGTTATGTTGATTAAACATCCTTGTCATTCATTTCCCCTCCCAGTCTAAATTTTCGAACTTGTTTCTCGCCCTACGGCACTTTTCCGATCAATACGAGTGGATTTGTAAGAAAGCAGTCCATGTTAGAATTTCTCCACTTCATCATCCTTGCTATTACACGTGTGAGCATAAGTTTGGACAATCTTGAGCATAGTATTTCCTGCGAGACGAACGTTTAGCACCGCTAAGTCTGATGAAAAATTCCAAGATACCATTTTTCTACGCTCATTTTTTTACTTGCGATGAAACGTATGCCACCTATTGCTCTCGCACACTGTCTTTCCTACCGCGAATTAATGTTTCACTTCACCTCGTTCCGCAGAGTCCGAGCATGTTACGTTTCATTTTAATTTTCTCATTAGATGTACCGGCTTTCCTTTTCTAAAACCTGAAGCTGTAGATACATATGGCAAGGTTTGTTATCCGACTAGGAAACTTACAGGCACATCATGTTCTTAATAGCATCTGGTCGCTCAGATTTTACTTTTCTATTATAAAACGGCCCGACTGAACGGCAAGAGGTTGATGGCTCTGTTTTTCACATTGTTTCAACTGTTATAGTGGACGGCAGGAAGAAATCTTGTTTACTCGATGATACAGCAAATAATCTAAGACATACTCAAAATTATTCTTTAGCACACATTTGGTTCACTACTTTGAAGACCTGATTGATGTAACAGGCAGCGTGAAATGTGAGCTTCTTGGGGTAGATAGGTGGTATAAGTGGCGAAAGAAAGGACTGAAAGCGTTGCAGTTAAACATACACACACACACATATATACATGACTTGAAGACCTTCATTATTCTCTCTCTCTCTCTCTCTCTCTCTCTCTCTCTCTCTCTCTCTCTCTCTGTGCATACATACCTACATATATATATATATCTAAATCTCTCTCAAGGAGACTACGGTAGTGGTACTGGATATTAATAGTCATCGCTAAGCTAACATGGCAGTTCAGGAAATTAGAACGAATGCTGCCGTTGATTAGCTCCAAGGCGATGGCGTATTCGTCCTATATTCCCGGACTGCCATGTTAGCTTGGCAAAAACTATATATATATATATATACTCTTTACTCTCTCTTTTACTTGTTTCAGTCATTTGACTGTGGCCATGCTGGAGCACCGGCTTTAGTCGAGCAAATTGACCCCAGGACTTATACTTTGGAAGCCTATTACTTATTCTATTGGTCGCTTTTGCTGAACCGCTAGGTTACGGGGACATAAACGCACCAGCATCGGTTGTCAAGCGATGTTGGGGGACAAACACAAACACACAAACATATACACACACATACACACATGTATATATACATATATACGACGGGCTTCTTTCAGTTTCCGTCTACTAAATCCACTGACAAGGCTTTGGTCGACCCGAGGCTATAATAAAAGACACTCGCCCAAGGTTCCACGCAGTGGGACTGAACCCGGAACTATATAGTTGGGAAGCAAGCTTTTTACCACACAACCAGTATTTAATTTACTGACATATCATTAAAAAAAACGAAATATTAATACTTCCCACGTGTAGTTGTTTTTTATATTAGTTCTGCAGTGATTTACAAATACTCTTCTGTCATTCTTGGCACCAGAAATGCAATTAACAAGTAATTGAACCCTTGGAAACCTGTAATCAATAATACGATTTCGATATAAAATATTACATACATAAATAAATTTGTGCTCGAGTGTTATCAAATTCGATGCAGAAACTGTTGAAAGTGTTAAGCCAGTAACAAAAGGTTCTGGAAAGTTAAATATAATATACTTTATCTAAGTTGTATTTCGTGCGGAAATCATTAAATATATGGTACTGGACATGATCATCTTTCAGTTATGGATGTTTTGTGATTTTTTTGTAATATTTTAGAAAGAAAAATGGATTCCACTCAGGGAAACATAATTATGAATTCAACTCTCAGATACAGAAGTTTGAAAATTTGACCTGTATTATTGATTATATTTTGATTTCGTTTTTGTGAATGTTTTTTTTTTTTCTTTTTCAACCAGTAAATATTGACGGTGACCTGAAAGTGTCATTAGAGCACCGGAAAGACTGCCATGCGATATTTGTTCTAACGCTCTGTACTCAAAGTTCATATGCTGCTAATGGCAACTTTACCTTTTCTCCTTTCGGGATCGCTGAAAGAAGTATTCATGCGTAGTGATGAATAAGCGAAATTGTAAGAACATCAGGCTGAGGTGCATGTATTTGTTTCAGTAGAAATCCTACAATGGCCTTCTTCGTTGGTAGAATTTATTTGTCACCTAGTTTAACAACACCACATGGCACCTTTAGCGGTGTCCACTTCGTCGCAATCATTCGATCCATGTTTCTGGTTTCAGAATATCTTTCTCCCTGTCTCCCGCATTTTTCGGGAGACTAAAGAGCTTTCTCCCCTCATTAACAATAAAGTTAAAGAAATTCCAATTCCTAACAGAATCAAATTCTGGATTTTTATGTTTTAAGTGTCATATACGTCTACCAAGTAAAAGTTGAAGAATGTTACGCTGAAATTAAAACGGTATATTGCTGGTTTATATCATTAAATATCAATATTATTGGTCTCCTGCTGCTTGTTAGAATTCAAAAATATCAATCAGTAGCAACTTTCACAAATATATCTAAAAATAGTTCAGAGATGAAATTGTATATACCACAAATTGATTTAATTGTATGCGAAGGACGAAATACTGCTTCGATACATTTAAAGTATCTCACTGTATGGATTTAACAACAACAAATCCAATCCCGATTCAGTCTTCCATTGCAATTACGAATAGTCGATATTTGTAAAATATTGTGTTGAAATTGCAAAGGGAATGTAGTTAGAGCTATCAAAGCAACCTATTGACAAAATGATTCGTTAACCAATTTATTGTAGCATTCTAAAGCTTCTCGATGAAATTCAATTCAATAGCGCAAGAACACCCACGATGCGTGCACTCAAAATATTCTTTCATGTTAACCCATGAATTTCTATACGCCCAACAATTACTTTATGTCTTTTATCATCAAACAATTTTTTTTTTTACAAATATTCTGCCATTTGATCTAAAAGCAGCACAAATATTTCAAAATAAAGCTTACCGAGATGGCTCTAATCAAATTTATGCAAATCTCTCGATAGATGGCGTTGGACATTTAAAGGGTTTCTCTTTTTAACAGATCACTTTTCAAACCCCCGGCGGATAGTGAAGAAATTCAACTTCCTTCTTAAGATGTAGTGTTTTCGTTATCAAGATCAGTAAAATCTACGCTACAACTGCTGATGTAGGCAAAGTAGGTTCCCGTCATTCAACTAACGTTAAGCTACAATACATATCTTTAGAAGTGACACTTTATGCCATAATGAGATTTCTTAACATTTATATTATAGTATAATTTGAATAAAATCTTAGTCTAATTCTTCAGATTGACAGTCGTTTACATCATTACACTGTTTCTCAAGGCACTTTGTGCAAGTTCGTTAATTACCTTCGAGTTATCTTTACTGATACTCCCGCTTTTTTGATACATAAGATATGAGTGTTGTGAAGAACACAGTTCAACATACATTTACAGATGCAATGCATGGACAGAGCATTAATGTTGTATTCTAGAATTACGGGGTCTTTTGCATCTTACAATATACACCCTCACCCAGCTACTTGATCTGGGTATAGTGAAGCCTAAGCCAGTGTTCCCTCGATCACCTCTTTTCAACCAAAACTATCTTGATGCTGGTGGCTCTGGCTGAAGGTATCTGAATACAAAATACAATTACATTACAGTATCTGCAAAGTACTTAGTTTATAACTGATCTATTTTTCTGTAAGCTACCTATTCTCTTGAAAATATCAGACGTAGCTTTAGTACGATGTAACATTCACTAAGTCTCACTTTTGTTTTGGATAAACGCAAATTTAGAATATAAACATTTACACAAATACTGCGCCTGATATAATGATCAATGAAAATATCAAAAGATTAAGAGATTTTATTTTGAAATTCATGGATTCATATACATATATGTATACTATATATATATATATATATATATATATATATATATATATATATATATATATATATATATGTTTCTAAAACAATAATTTCCTTTCTTATAAGATGTTTTTACTAAGTCCATAGAAAAGTAGTTCAAAACCAACAATTACAGCAAAATCCAGCATTAGGGACACAAACATATCGAATATAATCAATCCTTAATATGAAGCAGCTGATATCAAACATCGATAATCACGTAATATTGATTTATTGGGAACGTAGCAACATAAAATCGTCGATCAATATTGACCTAAACGGTCTATTAAAGTACTTTACTATGCCAAGCAGCTTAATTGTCCGTCATATTAATGCATTATTGACAAGGGGATGACGTAAAAATGTTAGGAAATATTGACCTCCGACACTAATGGCTATTAAAGTTTATGTATTCAGAATCATGAATATTTAACAACGAGCACACGAATGAAGCACAGAAAGAAATTTTCGGGTTAGGGGATGTAAAAAACAGAGGAGTGTTGAAGGTTATTCAATAAGAACTCTTGGAACAAGTACTAAATACCAATAATGAAAAGAAAAAATAAAGAATGTTCACGATTATTGTAAAGGTATTTACTACTTCATAGACAACAATAATACACATGCACGCACAAACCACTATATACATGCGCATAAAGGCACAAAAAAACTAGTAATCCTTCATATTTTGCCATTAGTCTATAATATGACACAACCAAATAAATGTTTTTCATGAAATATTTTACCGTTGTATGTACATTCTATCATTCTGGCACCGAATATAACTACCAAACAATGTTATGTCACTCTTTTTCTCCTCTGTTTGCTTCAATCAATGCTTTCCTGACTGGTTACTAAGTTTTACTGACGAATTTAATATCTCAAAAAAAAAAGAAAGAAAGAAAGAAAAAGTGATTGCCAAAGAAGCGACGTTAAGAATTATTAATAAGTAAGACGAATACGTTTACCGATTTTTACTTATAGAAATACTTCTCTTCTACCAAATTATTTGGATTATTAAGTATACTTGTCAGCTCAAATTTACATGTCATATATAAGGTGAGCTAAGAGATACACAAAAGAGAAAATCAGCCACACGAAAAACTAATTGCAATAGAAATCCGTTTACATACGTAATTATATAGCAACATAATTTCCTTTAGATATTAGTAGCGGTAATAAAATCAGTTATCACATATATATCATATATATATATATATATATATATATATATATATATATATATATATATATATATATATATATATATATATATACATGTATATATATACATATATATAAATTAAAAAGTCATTGTTATTTTTGTTTTTATGCGTCAACTGCTTGGCTAACAGTGCGACAAATAGTCCTCCGATCATGTTGCGAAAAAGAAAGAGTTACACAATAAATGTAGGCCTGGTGTTTGCATTAAGAGAAAATATTACAATTCTACATATGTATTCGCATAGGTGCATTGCAGTATATGTTTTTATGATTCTATATTCATATCATTATATGCACCAACTTTAACTTTTTCCATTGTGACAAATTTGTATCAATATATGTATACAATGCTTTGTGTAAGATATATAGAGTAGATCTAATCTTAGCGAGCTAAAATATTTGGGTAGTATCAGACAATCACTCGTGAAATGATGCATTTTTATCCACATATAACTCTGTGTGTAACTCCATATGCGTGCAGGCCGAAACTCTGCGTTTCTGCTTCACACGTGCCGGCTTGATGGGAATCAAATATCACTTGAATGCTTCCTCGTTGTGTACATTTTACATCCTCTGTAGCCAGCATGTAAAACGAAATGTACAAAGTATTTAGTCTGAATGCATTTTGCTTAAAATTAAGTTCACTTAAACGATGTTCATAACGCTGGAAGTACTTTGCATTCTATGTCGTTCTCTATTTTTATAGCCAATAAATCTTTTTAATTGTTTTCAAATTTTGACACAAAGCCAGCAACTTCAGGGAAGCAGGTAAGTCGATTAGATCGACTCCATTATCCAACTGGGACTTTACCGACCCTGAAAGGATGAAAGGGGAAGTCAACCTCAGCAGAATTTGAAATCAGAATGTAAAGACGGACGAAATGTCGCTAAGTATTTCGCCTAGCATGCTTAACTTTTTAATAAGGTTTAGCAAAATTTAGTGATTAATCGCTCAAACAATTAACGTGCATAATCTCAATTACTCTGTGATTCATACACACCTGCAGCAATGGAAGTCAAGAATACGACCCACTGCACTTGAAAAAACTCACCATGTTTCTAGATGCTTCTACCTACCCTGCAAACCTTGCAGGCCTTCTATCCGAAATGTAAAATATATCTTCAGGCATCATACACTCTATCCAGTGTCTTTGGCTTTTTATCATGAGGGCGGTTATCTACTAAATTTTTATAAGTTTATCCTTCACCTTTCTACCAATATGGTTATATAGCGAGTTAAAAACTTACCTCTTTGTATCCAATAGAATTCCCTCTTTGCATTCAACTCCACAATACATATATTTAACAAGACTTCTACAAACATTGATTCTTTACTCTACCAGTTTCACAACCACATACACATTCAAGAAAAATTGAGTAGTTTTATATTTCCCGTCTACAAAGATCTAAACTAATAGAGAAGTTAAATCTATCCCAATCTTTGAAAATATACAAAAGGGATTAGATGTTTATTTTGACATCGCACAACCACATCTTGCGTCGATGGAGTAATACACTATCGACCAAGGAGTCCCCTCAATTTAGTTTTGTCACTCACAATGTTACTCTTCGATAATAACGGCCTGATTGTTGTGAATACTAACAAGAACAACAGCAACAACAACAGTGACAAGCAAGAAAAAAAAACATTGAAACAACTATGCTCACCTCCACTACCACCACCAATATTATAAATACTGAGACTCACAAACAAAGTGGAAACAGATTTGAGAATATATTCAGAAAATGAGAGGCATTTTTTTCTTATCGGAAGAAGAAATGCACAAACACATGTTACTAAAAATGGCAGAACAATATATCTAAATACACCACAACAAATTCAAGAACTCCCCACCGACCAAAAAGCAATGAAATACAATGAAATGAACTTAAAGCTAAATGATTTGAACGAGCAACTTAGACCAGAGTGAAAAGTACCTTAAACCAATTCGGGTCATGAAAGCCTATGTCGCTAGAGAAAAGCGTTTTGGCACAGTTGAAGTGAAGTTTCAATTGAAAAAGCGAAAGAAAACTCAGTAACAACACTAAAGTGTGACGAACTGCTCTT
Source organism: Octopus bimaculoides (assembly GCF_046866305.1). Classification (NCBI taxonomy): domain Eukaryota; kingdom Metazoa; phylum Mollusca; class Cephalopoda; order Octopoda; family Octopodidae; genus Octopus; species Octopus bimaculoides. The sequence goes on along the minus strand of NC_142928.1, from coordinate 175,866,562 downwards.
GACTCCACTATACCTTGGTCGCGACTGGTACAAATAAGGTGGCTGAGGTACCACCAGAAGTAGATATCTTGCTTGTGGAGCTCGTAATATATGGCATAAAAAATAAAATGAGTTTTCCTATAAGTTCACAGACTGGAAAATGTAAATTGACCGGATATTGGGCTGAAACTATTAATCTAAACGTGTCAAGAATGCATGGATGTCATTACTGATTAAATCCACCTCCCAAATGGCTTTCAGCCTTTTATAACAGTTGAAAGCAGAAATGTGAGATACCGCAAATGTGGGAATGCAAATATTCTAAGAGCTTTCTGCCTACAACAAACAGAAAGATCTCTTCTGCTGCTGATGCATTTACCACAACAGCAATATCCGTAATATCAGCAATATCAGCAGCAGCAGCAGCATCAACAGCAGCACTAACGACACTAACACAAGCAATCACACACACAACTAATCACACACACAACCATTCACACACACAACCAATCACACACACAACCAATCACACAAAACTACAAACATGCTCAACTCTAGGAACATCGCCAACATTACAAACACCACAAAACACGAAAACACAACTGAGTCTGCACCATCTCTAAGAACAGTAACCTTATAGCGAACGAGCATAAACTATGCGTTCGTACACACAAATATCAAGTACTTAATAAAACATATACATCAATGCATAAACTTTACTTAGAATGAATACGTCACACACACACATATAACCCAACTCAAATAAAAATTTTGAAAACAGCGCAAGAAACTTATAACAAACTAAAAACAAATAAATAAAAGACTCTACGAAGAAATGCTCGTGGAAGCACAAACAAATGTACAATTAGATGTACTCCTGGCCATTGTGTGGAACGATATATCATCCCTAATTCATGAGTAGAATACAGGCAGATAGCAAATGTCTAATAGTCCAACAGTGGTATGAAGATCGCAGAATCATAACAGGAAGGTGTCGTATGAAGGGCATTCAAGAAGAGGCCAGGTAGAGGTCTTAGAAACAGCATGCGTTTTAAGGGATATATAATACAGAAGCAGAGTCCCGGTAGAGACAACCAAAACAATAGCATTTCGTAGAAATCCCTGTATCAGTAGAACTGCCAGTCGCATTACACGTTCTCGGGAAGAGAAGCCAATAACGAGGGTTTTTTTTTTTATTTAGCCACAGTTACTATTCAATTGAAACAATAATCAGGACAGGAAAAGTGAATAGCAGGAAACGGAAAACAGCCATGAGGAAGAAAAGTTAACGCCAGGAGAAAGTATGCAGAGTAACTGAAAGAAGGTCCGTTCCTTTTGCAGAATAAATCAGGACTGAGAGATCTGATTCCTCCTCCAAAGCCACGAAGCTCACTGTACGGAGAACTTTCAATGAGAAGCCGGTAAACTTCTAAAACGAATTGATACAAGAGAATGAGATATAAGCTGCTGACTTGAGTAGTAATGATGACATTGAAACGATAAACCACTAGTGAAAAACATATCAACCTGCTGTTATCAAGTATACCAGAGTTTACGAAGATGTAGATCTTTTCTCACACACTCCGACATTCGAAAGGCAAACGGGTATATTTGGGATGGAACAATCTACGCCGTAGATTGAGGGGTTTTAAAAATATGTGCAGTAGTTTGACTCCGCTTGAATAATATTTGCTCATTTGTGCGGGGTGGGTTACCTAAATATTTTTCATATATATTCTTCAATTATTGGTTTTATATACTTATCTAGTTATTCTGTTTGTATAAATTATATCGAATTATATGTAATATATGTAATAAGTAATGTCGTTATCCATACCTCTTCTTTTTTCATAAATTTATCAGTCTACACATGTTTTGATCCACCGAAGTACAGTGATTTTATTGTATGTATTAAAGGGCCAGGTTGGCAATATTTAAAGAAAATAGTGTTCACAGAATATGGGAAATATATAAATTCCTACCGAAGACAAAAATGTTTCAGATAGTAAGGATGACCAGATTGTGGTCAGAGTAGCGGAACAAGTTCTTATGTGACGAAGGTAATTTTAGAAAGAACCCCGAAAATCCCAAGAACTTCAAGGTGAAAATGCCGGGTTCTGACAAACAGGAAATGTCCCTCAGACTGAAGCATCTTGAATATCTTTGGGATTATTCCTTCAAGTGTTCTTCAGAATTAGGCTTTTTCAAAACAAGCAGTGCTAAATTTCTAGATTAATAATAATATATTGCGATTGAAATGTATGAATGCATTTGGGCCAGCGTGCTAGCAGAAGCACAGGGGCACTTGTTCAACAACCTTAAGTTATCAAATCTGTATATAGTAGCCATCAGCAAAATAGAATTTGAGATGCATTCGCTCTTTTTCATTATGGCCGATGAACATGTTTACACCTTTTTCATTCGTGATCATGTGACATCCCAGTGGTATTTAAAAAAATGATAATATAAATGTTTGGCAAGCAGCTGATTTTAGACATTAGCAAGAGTTGAGATGGTAGTTCATTGAAACTAGTGCTTATGCTCTGGAAGGCTTTATTTCAGCAGCTGAAAAGCCGTATGTTTTCCAGGGTTTAGACTTTTTCCTGGAAGATCTCCGATATCACTGCTAAGAAGTCACTAGAATCCTATCCTTGATATATGAAAGTGAGTGGCGTCTATGATTATAGTGTTCAATGTATATATGTGTGATTATGTGTGTATGTTTAGTATTCGTTTGTTGATAGTTTCAGCCAATAGGAACACTCAATACAGTTGAGACTTAAGAATATATTTAAATATTTAAGCATTTTCTGACACGCACCGTAGTTTTATGTTCCAGGGTAGATACTTGACTCGATTAGGATCTACCTCCAGAGATAATGTCGAAAAACTGCCAGTTCCAGCTTGTACAGCTTTTGAATCAACAGATGAAATTGACATCAAAATGTTTGATAATAATGAAAAGTGACAAGACTAGGAAGTAGCATGCTCATAAGAAGAATTCCAATAAGAGCTTAATGACCTTATAAGAAACTTGCATCTCATTAAATCTTGTCCAGAGCTGCCGACATCTAGATTTAAAGAATAGAACTCATTGGCTGCAAAGGTGACAATCTCGATCTATCTAACATATCGTGAAACTTTTGCCCCTTTCTATTCATTACCTGAGTCTCTTTGTTTCTGTACTAATGTTAAAAGTGTAATTGAAGCAATTAATTTTAGACACAAGCCCGATCAATGGCGTTTATTGCCAGCTCTGCGAGAAGTCTCATAGCAGTACCGCTTCACAACCGCAAAGAGCATCCATATAATTTTGTCCGTTACTCTGTACAGTTGAAAGATGATTACAAAAATATAAAAGTCTTGCTGAAAAAGATCAAATATGACAAATATATTTGGAATGAATATGGTAATTGTTGCTCAGATTTCAGGGTAGATTCACTAAGCATCCTTGCTTTTTGTACTCGTGAAGTAGCTAAGATAGTAAAATAGATATGAGACGGGATTGACAAAGGATCAATCATGCAGTTGGACACCCAAAACGTAAAGTAAAATGTTCTTATATCTGTGGAGAAAATCCTTCTGCCTCCACTCTTTATAAATCTTGGCCTGATAAAACAATTCTTCGTAACAGTGAGTCTATTCGAACAACATTTCCAAAGTTGTTCGACGCAAAAGTTGCTGCTGGTGTGTTTGTTGAGTCACAACAAAAGTTGAGGCTGATGTATTTGTTGAGGTGAAGCAAATGCTTGCATTCAAAATTCTGGATATGAAAATGGTAATGTTGAAGGAATAAGAACGTCATGAACGTCAAGAACGTCATGAATGAGTTTCTGGAGAACAAATGGAAAATTACAATGTTCTAATTGAAAAAATACTTGAAAATTCCAAGAATATCGGATGGAAAATATCATTAAAGCTGCACTAGTTGCACTCCCATTATGAATTCTTCCAACCGGATATTGGTGGGTGTGTCAAAAGACATGCAATTGAAAGAGAAGTGATATAAGGGAAGGTAGAACTTTGGCCGTTGTTATCCCTTGTGATCTTGAATCGTCTATCGTTGATGTTTTAGATCTTTTAAACCATATATATTGCAAATTTGTTGCACTATTCATGATGACTCGTTATATCATATTATGCGATTTTTATACTGTGTTCTATTTGTTGAAATGTAGAGGCGCAATGGCCCAGTGGTTATGGCAGCGAACACGCGGTCATGGGATCGCGGTTTCGATTCCCAGACCGGGCGTTGTCAGTGTTTATTGAGCGAAAACACCTAAAGCTTCACGAGGCTCTGGCAGGGGATGGTGGCGAACCCTGCTGTACTCTTTCACCGCAACTTTCTCTCACTCATACTTCCTGTTTCTGTTGTGCCTGTAATTCAAAGGGTCAGCCTTGTCACACTGTGTCACGCTGAATATCCCCAAGAACTATGTTAAGGGTACACGTGTCTGTGGAGTGATCAGCCACTTGCACGTTAATTTCACGAGCAGGCTGTTCTATTGATCGGATGAACTGGAACCCTCGACGTCGTAAGCAACGGAGTGCCAACAACGACATTTGTTGAAATAACAATAAATGATATTAAAATAATATTGAGTTTTAATGATTATTACGCAATTGTATACTGGTATGTAAAAATTAACTTCATTTGTGTATTTGGAAAGCCAAATTTGATAGAAAAATTAGTGTGTAAAGAACTTACTTCAACATCTGTTACCTAGAGTAATATCTATAGATTCTAGTATCCTTATCTTCTTGAAAGTACGTATCTTTCTTTATAGACTGTTAATAGATTTACAGAGGTTGTTTTGTATCATTTCCATTTGTATCAATTGCAAATGTATATTGAAACATACGGAGACGGGAAGTTACTCTACCTTAGATAATGATTTCAAATACGCTTATGCCATTTTGTTCCTATCCGTGTTGAGGTGAATTAAATTGTTCCTTCTTGAAAACTTCACAGGAGCAAATGCTGCCAATAAGGCACTTTTTTCTTCTTCCATTCATTAACACTGGATAAAATACTCTTCTTTTATCGGTTACCTTCAGGAAAAAATATCGGCAACTACTATATATATATTTTTTTGTTTATTTGTTATGTTGTTGTTGTTGTTGTTGTTGTTTTCTATTTAAGTTAAGTACCGTTAAGACCCTACATCAGAAGCATAACTGAGTATCTACATCAATGTTCGATACAGAAATTCGTGTATGTATATATCAACCATTAATGACACAAGCTTATTCGGCAGTATTCAATCCAATCCCATTTTCGAGGTAACTGTTTTCCAATTCTAAACGCGAATAGGAGGATAATAAAGAAATCAACAGAAATATTTCCTCGGTATACCCCACACAAACACATTATTTAGGGTCTATCGAACTTCCATTTCGCACTGTCACAGGCTGTGTGCAATGCTTCTTTCTATTTCGTTTCTGTGGCACACGGTGGAAGTAAGATAAACAGGTTGGATATGCTTGACATCAAACACCCAATAATCTCGGCATTCAATCCAATAACCATCTAAAGGACAACAACAATTGCTGCAAGATTCTGAAAGCCATCGTCTATTGATTTTCACAACAAGCGAGCAGTTAATCTGCCAGGCTATCACTCGATAAAGATCGATAAATCAATACTTTCACTACTTTTCAGTTTGAAGCAGCTTATCGCTATTTCTCATCCGTCTTCGTTGTACTTTCATACTGCATACCTATAATAGCTACCATAATTCAATAACTTGCTAGAAAATTCCATTTGTCGCTTGACAGACATTCTAAATCACTTCTTTCATAAGAAGGGGGAAAAAAATTATCACACTGCTTCGTCGAATGAAACAATGAAAGAAAACTAAATCTGTTTTGTGAGTTCACTTACACATGTATGTATGTGTGCCGACGTGTATGCATGTGAGTGAATGTGGTGTGTGTATATGCGCATATGTGTTTGAGATAGATAGAGATAAATATAGAGAAAAAGTAAAGAAAACAGCAGAAAAGAAAGTGACGTACACGTAACGCATCTATCACGTGCACGCACGAAAATACATTTATACATGCATCAGTATATGTATACGTACACACTTACACACATACATACATACATACATACATACATACATACATACGTACATACATACATACATATATACAGTTCATTTTAGTTCAATGAAATATATTGGTTTCAAATTTAGGTACCAGGCCAGCAATTTCGGTAGAGGGAGTAAATCGATTATATATCGACCCCAGTGTTCTACTGGTACTTATTTTATCGACCTCCGAAAGGATGACAGGCAAAGTCGACGCCGGCGGAATTTGAACTCTGACTGTAAAGCCGGACGAAATTCCGCTAAGTATTTTTCCCCCGACTTACTAACAACTCTTCCACCTCGCCGCCTTTATGCAATGAAATATAGTGTCAGTGCATTTAGAACGTGATGAAAGCTTCTTAAATACTAGGACGCATTAATATTTTAATATAGAACAAAATGGTAAGTTCTTCATGCTTGTTTCTAAACGAAGTCTTTTGAAAGGCTTTGAATTGGTTACTAATTACGTGGGTGTGAATATGAATATGCATGTATATGCGCGAGTGTGTGTGTGTGTGTGTGTGTGTGTGTGTGTGTGTGTGTGTGTGTGTGTGTGTGTGTGTGTGTGTGTGTGTGTTTGATTGTATGTGTGTGTTCGTTGGTACTATGCTGTCAGTTATACACGGTTCGCTATTTAACAAGGAACTCATCCTGATCACAACGTAACAGCTTTGTTAGTTATTATATTCATAATATATGTACTTAAATGTAAATATTTTAAACGATGTAAGATTTATACTCAATGCGAGTTTAAAGAATTTTCAAAGAATAATAATCCTTTCTATTATAGGTACAAGGCCTGAAGTTTTGTGGGAAGGGGTAAGTCGATAACATCCCTCCAGTGCTCAACTGATACTTGTTTTATCAACCCCCGAAAGGATGTAAGGCAAAGTCGATCTCAGCGGAATTTGAACTCAGAACGTAAACACAAATGAAAAGACGCCAAAGTATTTTGTCTGGCGTGCTACCAATTTTACCAGACTGACGTCTTAAAGAATAATAATAATAATAATAATAATAATAATAATAATAATAATAATAATAATAATATGGTCATTTTTTGCAAAGAGCTTTAAATCAGCCAAGTAAATGAGATGATTTATATTTTTATCAAACATTTTGTAACCGTACTGTAGATCATTGAGCAATTTCGCGAGAGGTATTAAGGCCAGACAAAATAGGAGCGGTTGATTATAAACCCCAGTACTTGACTGGTACTTTATACAATCAACCCTTAAGGATGAACGTAAAGTGATCTCAGTCGGGTTTAACCTGAGAAATTAAAGAACTAGAACAAATACTGCAAAGCATTTTGTCCGACACTCTAACAAGACTGCCATTCCATAGCCCTAAATAGAGCGGTACTCGAGTAAACAGTGCCTAATACTTGGCTAGAACTGAACTCTACTCGACCTCGGAAAGATGATAAATTGGTTTAGGCTATTTCGAACTCAGAACATTAAGAGCCGTAACTAATTATCGCAAGTTATTTTATGAGAATTATATTAATATCAGATGGGCTTGTTATAGATCCAGAACTATTTATTTATAGAAATATATTTTGAAAGAGAGATACTCAACATAATTGCTCAGTCTGCTGAAAAAATAGCCAAACGTCCCTCAAACTATGTTTGACCCACTTTCAAAAATGGAAACGACACTTTGGATAATAAAGTCTTAGATAACTATGCATGAAAACATATGCGGCATTGCTCTACTCGAATGCCTCTAATCATAGTTATGCTCAAGCAAGCGCAAACTTGAATTTAACCAACAACAACAACAACAACAACAAGAGCATTGTCAGGAATGTGAATATCACTAAACATGTATTTAAAAGTGTAAACAGAAAGAATCACAGCAATTTTTAACGACATGGTTTTGATTCAAAGATCACAGCATAAAGCTTTCCAACTTCACTCGAAATATTTTGCAATGAAAGGGAATGCAATAAAGAAAACTTTTAACTCTATATCCCCTAAATTATCAACATGCGCAAAAAAAAATTATTGTGAAATTTTTTCAGCTTATTTAAGGGAATGGCTGTATGGTTAATATAAAAAAATTACATTTATACATAATTTATTCAAAGTTAGTAATTCTACAACAACTACTAGATATTTTAATAGCATGCATGCAATAATGTTCTTCAAACAAAGAAGCCTTAGAAGTCGACCAAGCTTTTAATTTTATCGTTTACTCCTCATAAAAGCGTGGTATTTGAAGCGTAAAAAATTAACAATGGGCGTTATAGCGTTAATTTGGACGGGGGTGACAACGTTTTTAAGTAAAATGCAATGAGGAAGCTCAGTCTCCAGAATTTTGCCGCATTATTCCCAAATTGCAGTGGTTGTACACATTGATATAGGTACTGTCATAATTTTGTAACATCACCACAGTTAGTTATAGCATGTTTCTAAGTATTTTTCAGTCATATAACCAATACCCAATCAGTTAAACACTAGTCTTTAGGCAACACTTGCTATGGATAGTCGTGAATATACATGATCTGGCGTAGATACACACGAATATACATGCAAGCGTACACACACGCACACACACGCACAAACACACATATAGATCACGCTTGAAACATTCGGAGTATCAACGAATTTGAATCAAACTATTTTGATCCATATATATTTAATATAATAAATGCGAAAACTAATTTCTTTGTGTCAGTGTGTCACACTTCGACTCTCTCTCTCACTATTCATTGATACTCCTACTATTGCTCATGTTGGGTTGGGAGTAATAGTAGGCATAGAGACGGTAGTAGATTGACAGTTGTGATGGTAATGGGGTGATAGTAATAGTATGAGCTGAAGCTGTGATAGAGGCGGGGAGCTGAAGCAGTCAGGGACAATGGTGATAGTAAAAGCAAATTAAATAAAATTTGGGATTTTTTGCGGAGGGTGAAAGTGGTAGCAAAAACAGGACAGTGAGAACAAAACAGTAAAAAGAAACGGTGAGGGCAGTTAAACCAAGACGATGTGAAGTTGTGAACGCTGGAAAAACGAGCTTTGAGGAGAGACAGATAAAAGCACGTCTTGTCTTTAGAAGGAAGTGCAAGAAAGAAAGAATGGCCGTTGGTCATGTGTGAGCAGCGAGCGAGTCAAGGAGGAAGAGTGAGAGAGAGAGAGAGAGAACAGTGAAGGGGATAGGAGAAGAATAGGGAAAGCGTGCGAGAGAAAAGCAGAAAGGAAGAAGAACAAGAGGGGAGATAGGTAGATAGAAGTTGTAATTGTTAAGATAAAACTTTCTATAAATAATATATAAATGTATGCATATATACATAGATATATGTAAATACCTACATATATATGTATATACATATATGGGTACAGGACATCAAAAAACGTAGACAGAATGAGAAACGAGAACATAAAAAAACAAAAATATAGAAAATGAACTTTTTTTTCAAACAACGAAAAAAACAGAGAAATGAGACATGCAACATAAAGAACCGAATATATATACGTTCACATAGGAGAGGGAAAACGCGTTGCTATGTTGGTAACTTAAGCATGCACATATCTTATTTTTATACCCTTTCATTTGACAGTAAATGGAATTTACACAAACAGCAGGATGTTGGACAAAATAACTTACAATATTCGATTACGGTTCTTAACGTATTGAATTCAAATTCTCCCTATGTCGACTTTGCATTTTGTTCTTAGCTTCTTCATGAAATATAATGCAATAGAAATACTGGCAGCAATGCAATCAGCTGCCTCTGGCCTTATGCCTATGTACAGAAATCAATCGTAATTACACATTGTCTGTAGATTGTCCCGTTTCGCACAGCGTCGATGCTATTGTCGATACTGTTTTGTGATAAGTAGTTTTGGTATTCCGGTCACTTGCGGAGCGATATCAGCTCGCCTCTAATCTACATTGACACCAGGTAACTTGAAGTCGTTTTCAGATTACTGGGAGGTAGGAGGGAATCAATTTAAAATTACCCCTTAAAACATTTAGTTACTCATAGCATTTTATCCTTGTCGTCGTTGCGGTTGTAGTCACAACAAGAGGAAGAGTAGTAGTAGTAGTAGTAGTTACAATAGTAGAAGGCGAAGGAACAGTAGTAATAGGTAATTGTGGAGGTGATGGTGGTGGTGTTAGTAGTAATTAGTAAGTAGTAGTTTGTGAAATCAGATTCATGCTAAACTTGAGGATTAATGTGAAACCGATTTCAGATTACCGGTGAGAGATGTGGGACAGTCAACTTGAAATAGAGAAAGCTTGAAGTATTTACAGTAGCAACGATTAGCATGTTCTTCGAGGGTTCCTATTAATAAGAAATTACATAGCTGGTCAAAGAATACTTACCTTCGTCTGAAAATACAACGGTCATTGCGTGTATAACTATGATTCTTAATATTGATATGTTGTCTTCTCAAGCGGACCTTTGTTGGACGAGGATTGATTACCGCCCTATGAAATAACCTCCATAATGATAGTAACTGTATTATGAATAGAAAGACGAAAATCATTATAATTATCGATAGAGCTTCGGATAAATTTCCCCCCGGCATTTTTCCCGGCTTATTCCATTCCGTGTTCAAACCCCACCGATGTGAACATCGCATTTCGCCCTTTTCGAACCTATGAAACAAAGTACTAGTCAAAGCCTAGTGAAATAAAACTAGTGAAATAAAGACTCTAGTGAAATAAAACGACTGTATCATCATTCGAAACCTGGTCACAAGTTATCAAATCATAAACCTCATTACTGGCATTACTCTATCTTTCTCTCTCTCTCTCTCTCTCTCTCTCTCTCTCTCTCTGTCTCTCTCTCTCTCTCTCTCTCTCTCACTCACTCTCTCTTTCTTTCTCTGTCACACACAAATACACACACACAAACACAGACACACACATATATACACACAAACAACACACATGCTCATATACATACTTATATGATTATACACACATATACATGATTATACGGCATATATACACGCACACATACATGTCTATATGCCGTCTAGTGTGTGCATTTATGAGTATTCGGATTTGTGTATATATATATATATATATATATGTATATATATGCACATACATACACATATATGCACATACATACACATATATGCACACACATGTATGTATGTATGTATGTATGTATGTATGTATGTATGTATATTTTAATACTTAAAATATGTTACCAATTTGCTTTCCTTTGTTCAACTTTGTTTCCACTTTTTATTTCTTTAATTTATATATTTATCTAATATTCATTTTATCCGCAAAGATAGTCTCTATATTTTCTATCTGTTCAGAGAGAAAGATTTCATTATTATCCCAGTATGCAATATGTTCGTCCTAACCTCTGTTGAATTCATCCTATTATTGCGCCTGTTATTTGACCCGAACGCCCTCGATTGCTGACAAATTGCTAGATTGCTTCTAAATTGATAACCAATTCACTGTAGCAAATAAAAGCATGGTAGAATATTTCTATAGCAAATGATATAAAAGGTATGATATAGAATATTTTCTATAGAAAGCTTAATAAACCAATTCAACTTCTTTTATAACAACTTTATAAATCGATCGTCTCTGAATTCTTAGAAGTGTCCAAGGATATAATTCGATTTTTGATTAAGTAACAATAAGAAGGCCAGCATGAATGAGAGTGAAAATGAAATAGATAGTGAGAAAGATTAAGAGAGACAGAGAGACAGAGACAGAAAGAGGGGTAGGGAGAGAACAGAGAGAAAAAGAGTTAGAGAGGATGTGAGAAAATCAAGTAGACTTATACTGATAGTGAGACAGAGTTGAAAAGGGAAGGAAAGAAAAAGAATTAATGAATAAATGAAAGGAAGAATGCAACAATAAGCGAATGAATAAAAGAAAGAAAAAGAAATAATACTGGGTTAAATTAATGAATGAAAGCAAGAAAAGAAAGAAAGAAAGAAAGAAAGAAAGAACGGAGAAGTTCGGGAAGTGGAGTCGGGAAGAGGTGGAAATATGAAAGCAGAAGCTAAAATTGTTAGACAACTTAACTTGAAAGAAGAGAAAATTGGTGAATTATCCGCACAGAATGGCTATAAATATTATTCAGTGGAAATATTGATAATGTGTTGGGAATATCGATTAATTTCCAGTAAAACATCCAAGATGTCGATGACCATTAAACAATAGGAAGTACGTATGTGATGTTTCTTAGCGTTATTCTGGAATTATAACACATTCCTCTTAATACAGAACGAGAGTTGCGTTAGTTAATAATAAAACAAAGACAATATAGGTGTTTATGTTCAAATCTTGAGCGAATTTTCACGATATAATATCTAATAAAACGTCACACTTTGAAACAAACCTACTTATATGTATTTGATGAAGACTAGACGCTTGTAGTTTATTCGATTTTTCTCATAAACTAACCGAAATGATATATGCTTCGACTGGACAAAAGTGCAAAGCTACTGAAATTGTATAAGTACTTTCTACCTTTCTCACGTATTTCAGGGAAAACTTTTTTTTCTTTTTATCTCAAGCTACTTTAGCTGGGATTAAATATTTCCATTGTTATCGTTACTTCATTTCATGTGTTACTGGTGAAATTAAAATCCAAGAAACAAAATGAAATGCCGTTTTCACATCGATTTCCAGTCAGCACCACGTATTCTTCCTGATAAATCCATAACAATTTCATTTTTGTGTGGCTGTAAACATGAACTACAACATCATCCATGGATATCTGCGTGACTCGTATGCTATATCACAAGTTGGTGCTATACCAGCCACTGTAATGGCTGGAGAACCAAATCTATAGCTGTAGTGCAAAGAATCTCTAGGAGACGACTTATTTTGTAGCAACAGTCTGAAGATGAATATTGACGATAACCTGAAGAATGGGAGCTGAATATCGATTCAGAGTCACATCCTCTGTTTCTAATTGAACTAGATAGATTAATTCTGTCATCAAACCCGGCTCTGTTTATAATCATTTATGCTAAGAACGGTACAAGTTATGGACGATCCTGTGAAAAGATAGCTAGGATCAATCATAATCGCGCGGGTTCCACAATGTGACAATACGTTTGCAATAACATTGCTTTTCGGATATTTTTTAAAGCATTGCTGATAATCTCCTTAGGTTGTTGTTCTAATAATGCTGCAACGAAATTCAGAGAATTCAGAGTGGAGTAACTGTCATTTTAAACGATATTAAACAAGACACCATGTTTATCCTATTTTGTTGTAAAAATAAACATTTTTTAAGTCTATCAATCCCATGATATTCCTGTTCCTTATCTCATTAACCTCTTTACATAAGACATATATCGCTTCCGACTGCATACAGTCGTAGCTGTATCAGGTATTGTGGTTTGCTTCCTATTTGAGTTTGAATAAGCAGATACATGGGTTGGACAAAATGGTGGAAACACCTAGTATCATAATTTTGAAATATCTATAAAACCGTCATAGGCTTGTTTATTTTTATGTTTTTTTTATTTATTATTAGTGTTGCTTAATATGTTTTGCTAAAATTGCTGTTTCTTTTCAGATATCATCAGAAAAAGATAATTAAAATTCATTAAAATAACAGATCTATCGGACTTTCAGAGAGGTCAAATTCTTGGTGCTCGTATGGCAGGAGCTAGCGTAACGAAAACAGCCGAAATGTTTGGTGTGTCAAGAAGTACTGTCTCGAAAGTAATGTCAGCTTTTGGAAAAGAGTGAAAAACCTCCTCGTCGACACAAATCTCCGGAAGAAAACCAAAACTTTCAGATAGGGACCGTCAGATTTTTACGTGAGTCGTTAGAAAGGATCACAAAAATACAGCTCCCTAAATTACCGCAGAGCTTATGACCACCTCGAGAACCCAGTTTCCACAAAAATTGTTCACCGGGAGCTGCACAAAGCCGGATTTCACGGGAGGGCTGCAATCAGAAAACCACTACCTTCAAAAGCAAATGTTGCAAAGCGTTTAGAGTGGAGTAAAAAACTATAGAATTGGTCCCTAGAGCAGTGGAATAATGTTATTTTCTCGGACGAGTCATCCTTTACCGTATTTCCGACCACCAGCCGAGTATACGTGTAAAGACATCAAAAGGAAGCATTTGACCCAGACTGCCTTCTTCCATCTGTTAAACATGGAGGAGGATCTGT
>NC_142928.1:175844860-175847360 GCF_046866305.1 Octopus bimaculoides | reverse complement strand
CATTGATGTGTAAGGGCTTTGTCAACATCCGCATTATTAGCTCTCTTTAGGTATTTGTCATTGAGAGGTTTTTCTTGCCATTTATCAATAAGAATATCTAAGGCAGCAGTTTTAACACGGTTTTTCATGCGCTTAGCTTTTTCTTCGCTTGTTTCTAGCATGTCTAATTCCGGAGTTTGTTGTATTTGGAATTCACTTAGATATTTCTTTGCCTGTTTTGTTACTGAGTACGATGCTTTCTTGCTTTCCTATTTTGAGACAAATTTTAATATCCAGTCCTCAGAGGTTTTCAAGTAGGCGTCTAGGCCAATTGTGACAATCTTCATTGTTAATGTCAGTTGTAATAGTCCACGGCCTCCCTCTTTTCTTGGCAGATAAAGTCGTTCTATATCTACCTTAGGGTGGTGCATTCTATGCATTGTCAACAGTTTTCGTATTTTTCTGTCAAGATTACATATTTCAGTAATTAACCAGTTAATGATATTGAAACTGTAAGTCACGACTGGTATGGCTAAAGTATTGATCGCTTCGATCATGTTTCTTGCATGACGAGCATGGATGGCCAACTGTTGGAATATTCCGGTTGCGGGGTACTTCTAGCTCCTGTGTGATGGGAAAATTTGAACAAGTAGCTGATTTTTGGCTTCGAATCTGGTTCAACATTCGAGTATGTGGTCCTTTGTTATACGGTCGATGACCATTCCGGTTTGTATTTTGCTTTGTTAACAGTGAAGCATGACGAGCTTCGACGTTGACATTAGGGGACGGATCTGTCTGTTTAGGGTTAATTTTTTGAGAAACACCGTCCCCGAGTTCCCTGCATGTAACGTAGCTTCTTAAGGCTAACAGATCTATATCGAGTACGTGCCATTTGTGATCCGGTCGACAACTAATCTTGTTTGTATTTTGCTTTGTTATCATTGAGGCGTTACGAGCTTCGACGTTGACATTAGGGGACAGATTTGTTTGTTTTGGGTCATTATTATTATTATTATTATTATTATTATTATTATTATTATTATTATTATTATTATTATTATTATTATTATTGTCTTTGCACAGCGTCTATCGTTGAAGAGGTACTACAGTGTCCAGTTGTTCACTACCAGTAAACTAAGGTAACACCCTTTGTTTTTCGTGCACCATCTGGAGTATTCGAGTGGTTCCAAGCAGTGCTGTTTCCTTATTGCAGCCCCTATTTGTTCCATGTACTTCTCGAGAATTTTACTCACTGTTGCCAGGGCTCCGACAATGATTGCTACTACTACCGCCTTTTTCAGCGACCACAACTATTTAACCTCTCAAGCTAACCTATCATATCTATCGACTTTTCTTTCTTCCTTATCGTATACCTACCTTGTTGTCAGTTGGGCATACTATATCTATGATCCAGCATCGTTTGCTTCTTTTCTCAATCAACACTATGTCTGGTTTCCTAATCTCAATCTTATGGTCACACTAAATAAAATCTCATAGGATCTTTTCATTATCATTTTCGATGAAGCCTTCTGGTTTATTTTTATTGTTGTTGTTGTTGTTGTTGTTGTTGTTAGTGGTGGTGAGGGTGGCGCTGTTGTTGTTGCTGTCATCTTTAATTCAGGTTTTGTTGGAACTCCTGGAGCCTTGCATGTGTGGCGGACTTGATGCCTGCAGCCTTCCATTCCATGCCATCGCTTCTTTTCAATTATCTAATGCGTTCCTTAGTGTTCTGGCCGTGCCAAGGAGGCAAACCTATTGTAACAGCTCTGCTGGGCACTCTATTCTGATTTCCTTTATATTACTCTTAATGCCTTCTGATATTGTCCCCAAGGACACAACAATAATTGGCTCTATCGTCACCTTCTTCAGTTTCCATAGCTAGGCTATTTCGTACTTAAGAGTATTGTATATATCTCTTTTTTCGCCTTCCTTCTTGACTATATAGCACATATGGTGCACCTTGTCCACCACATCAACTATATAGCACATATGGTGCACCTTGTCCACCACCACCTAGGTCCTGTTTGTTATGCTCTAGCACCTGATCTGTTTGGATTGGGAAATCACAAAAGGATGTTGCCGGTCTCCGACTCCACCACTCTCTGTTGTTTGTTCTCATGCCACGTCTTGCCTTTCTCTAGACCCCAATTATTATTATTATTATTATTATTATTATTATTATTATTATTATTATTATTATTATTATTATTATCATTATTGAGGAGCTAACAGAATCGTTAGCGCGGAGGACGAAATGCTTAGCGGTATTTCGCCGCCTGATGCTTATTCTATTGGTCTCATTAACCAAACCGCTAAATTACGGAGTCGTAAGCATACCAGCGTCGGTCGTCAAACGGTGGAGGGGGTAACGAACACAGACACAAAGACATTCATAAATACATATGACCATATATATGACGGGCTTCTTTCAGTTTCCGTCTACCAAAATCCATTCACAAGACTGTCGTAGGTCCGAGGCTCAAGTAGAAGACACTTGCCCAAGGTGCCATGCAGTGGGAGT
>NC_142928.1:175832360-175839860 GCF_046866305.1 Octopus bimaculoides | reverse complement strand
ATATATATAGGAAAGGAGCCAAGTTACAAGATCATGCATATGAGATAAAAAAGAAACAGAAATAGGCAAAACATGTCAAAAGTAAAATGTTTATAGAACAAGCTATATTCATATGAAGACAGACAGACAGACAGACAGACAGACGGAAAGACAGACAGACAGACAGGTAGGTAGATAGATAGATAGATAGATAGATAGATAGATAGATAGATAGATAGATAGATAGATAGATAGATAGATAGAGGGGTAGATAGATAGATATAAATTATATGTATGCATTATAGAGATATGTTTGCATGTGTGAACTCACATGTGTCCCTGGGTTTGGAGAGACTGTGAAGGTGTGTTTATGAGAAACAGTGGGTGAAAATGATATAGATAGATAGATAGATAGATAGATAGATAGATAGACAGACAGACAGACAGATAGATAGATAGATAGATAGATAGATAGATAGATAGATAGATACATACATACATACATACATACATACATACATAAAATGAGCAAACACAAAGGAAGAAAGGGAAGTGAATAAGAAAGAAGACAAAAAGGTAGACATCGAAAATAAGAGAAGGTAAAAAGTTAGACCGAAATTAGAAAAAAAAATACGAAAGGAAATGAGAAACACATGAAGCAGAGATCTAAAATAGGTGATTTCGGAGAGAAATAAATCGTATTAGAAACAGAAAAATCTAACGCATTGAAGAGTGAATATGAAGGACGTGATCAAGGGAGATAAACGGAAGGTGAGAAATAGAGTAGCAGAAATAATGGGGTGAATATAGTCAGAGAGATGGAAATGCAATGTCAGAGATGAAGAAGGAAAATGCAGAGTAAAATGACAAAACTAACTGGGAAACGATGAAGCAATCAAATATGAAAGTGTGGTTAGCTAAAGGTAGCGGAAAGATACGATCGACATGCTCTGCCTTTACATGATCGACAGAGACGTGCAGACTTCAAGGAATAACTTGACTCATGATTAAAGGAAACCTGTTACATGTCGTCGTACTCTCTGATTGTTAAAGTGATATAGGGTTGAATTTAGTATTCCTCCTAATCGGTGTATAGGAATAGCTTAGACCAAATAAAGTGGCTGAGTATAGGTCCCATTGTATAAATACATTCATGAGCTGACGACGTGTTCATTTGTTGTTCAATTGTTTGGACTTCTTCACAGAAATTTGGCCTAATTTTCAAGCAACTTGGCCATATTATGGTTGGTTGGTGACAATATCAGGGCCAAATCGCATGAAAAGTGGGCAATAACAAATATATATTCAGATAAACAAATAAACATTCAGAGCATTGATTGATTGGACATGTTCAGTCAACCGTGTCAGCCTTAACTTACGACGCCAAACATTGTCACTTGATACTAACACACGGATGTAGTAGGGAACCTACAAAAATTTCTAAGATCAATCATGTGACTATCCTCTACCAATCAAATCTTATTCAAAACATATACTAATTTGAGCCATGAACTCGCTATAAAAATAGGGTGAGCTTCAAACACTAGTCAGAAACAAGACAGCCGCGACATAGGCGACGTCTTTCTATTTGAACTTTCTGAAAATGAGTGTAAACTGTGAAACCGGTTAAATCATTAAATATATTAATAAAAAAATATTTTAACTATTCTCAGTGCATTTCAACTTCTATATTTCCTATATATATACATATTACAAGCTTCTTTCAGCTTCCGTCTACCAAATCTTTTCACAAGGCTTATGTAGACACATATATAGTAATTTGTTTTATTGTGTAGTTAATGTTAGTTTCTGGCCAGCTCTGATACAGCATCCTCCAAATCAACAATGTTCTAGCTTTTACCATTGTATATTTTTTATATATTTGTACCACGTTGTATTGGACTTCCTTATATAGTTTGTTCTTTCATCTATGGCAGAAGGTTGTGAAATGAAGGAGCATTGGCGTCTGTTTCCCGTTGGTTGAGTGATAACCTAAAACCTTTTTGGCTTTCTGTAATGTCATTTTTTGAACTATGAAAAATTGTAACATAGTCTACCTGTTCAACTATGTATATGTATAAGGTTATCTACATGTTTTCCCCTTATTATTATAGAAGAATAAGAAACTTACCTGGACTTCCACACTAACATTGTACAATATACCGCAGCATTTCAGATTGCAATGTCCTACTTGGCAGTGATAGTCAATAACTGGAAAAAGAAATCTATTAAATGCGCCTGTTGGTTCGAATAATTAGGAATTAGTCTGTTCGAGCAAGGTTGGTCTGGTTTGAAACAGAAAATCTGCCTCCTTGAAATATCCCTCTGAGATACTGTAACATGACGGTAGCACAAAATGCGGATATATTCTTTGTGGCATTTTATCTTTTTCTTGAGTGAAGAACAGATTTTTTTAAGTGCGTGAGAGTATAGTTCAGAGGAATTATAACCAGGTTTCTCTCTCCATACTTATTGCTGTTTAATAGAACAGTTTTATTAATCAATCATTGGTCAAGGCTATGCTTCTCTGGAAATGTCTTATGCGACCGATATATTTCCGGAATAGCTGCAATACATGTCAAACATCGGATTAAATAAATATTAGGCCTCGAGCTAAACGTTCTCAGTTCATTGCATGTCTGAATATAATGCTACTAATCTAAAATTTTGAAGTTGCCGTCTCTCCGTCTTTACCTGATTTATAAACATTAACCATTAGACCTATGTTTGTCCAGCAATTTCGGGGGAAGAATAAGTCGATTACATCTGCCCCAGTGCTCAAAAGGATGAAAGACAAAATCAACCTCGGCAGAATTTGAATTCAGGGCGTAAAGACGGTCGAAATGTCGCTACGCATCTTTTCCCGGCGTGCTAACGGTTCTGCCAGTTCGCCGCCTTATTCAATTCTTGTATTGGTTTCAAATTTTACACAAGGCCAGTACTTTCGGAGGAGGGGTAAGTCGATTACATCGAATACAGTGCTCAACTGGTACT
The DNA here is from genome assembly GCF_046866305.1 of Octopus bimaculoides. Taxonomy (NCBI): domain Eukaryota; kingdom Metazoa; phylum Mollusca; class Cephalopoda; order Octopoda; family Octopodidae; genus Octopus; species Octopus bimaculoides. The sequence goes on along the minus strand of NC_142928.1, from coordinate 175,836,887 downwards.
TGTTCTATCGATCCCGAAATGATGAAGGACAAAGTCGACCGCGGCGGTATTTGAACTCAGAACGTGAAGACGGACGAAATGCCACTAAGCATTTTGCCCGGCGTGCTAACGGTTCTGCCTGCTCGCTGCGTTAATCAGCTCTTATATTCTTTTCTACTCTAGGCACAGTGGAGGCGCAATGGCCCAGTGGTATAGGGCAGCGGACTCACGGTCATAGGATCACGGTTTCGATTCCCAGACCGGGCGAAAACACCTAAAGCTCCACGAGGCTCCGCCACAACTTTCTCACACTCTTACTTCCTGTTTCTGTTGTGCCTGTAATTCAAAGGGTCAGCCTTGTCACACTGTGTCACGCTGAATATCCCCGAGAACTACGTTAAAGGTACACGTGTCTGTGGAGTGTTCAGCCACTCGCACGTTAATTTCACGAGCAGGCTGTTCCGTTGATCGGATCAACTGGAACCCTCGACGTCGTAAGCGACGGAGTGCCAACAACAATTCTAGGCACAAGGCCCGAAATTTTGGGGAGAGGGGGCCAGTCGATTACATCGTCCCCAGCACGTAACTGATACTTAATTCATCGACCCCGAAAGGATGAAAGCAAAGTCGACCTCGGTAGAAGTTGAACTCAGAACGTAAAGACAGACGATTTCAACTCTTATATTGACACGATACATGTCTTTTGCACTTAAACGTTCTTCTAGAGCGTATGAACTACCACTCAAGAAATAGTGCCTGTTTATTTTAATTTAATGCTTGTTCTGTCTTTACACGGGATTTTGTTGTTCTTTTCCCTCAAATTCATCAATTATTTTCCTTTCGTTCACACTCTTCTAATACTAGAATCACTTATGTAAATTATATGATTAATGTTTAGAAGTTGTTACTTTCTATTCACAGCCCACGATTTACAAACACTATTGCTATTCTCTCTTCCAGAATTAGTTGATTAGCTGTGAGGCAGTTTGACTTTCATAAACTAAATGAGCCTGTCAGAGGAGAACGAGGGGCCCTCCTAGTGTGATATCTGAACATCAGTAGATGTTCTAAGAAAGAAAGAAAGAAAGAAAGAAAGAAAGAAAGAAAGAAGCGTTTGGTTGTAGTCTAGAAGTAACACAGCATAGTTAAAGAGTGAATAGGTGACGAGTAATCGACAAGATCTTGGGTGAAAAATGATTGTTTACAGATTGTTATTGTAGTTGTAGAATCAGGGAGATAAAAACAAGGCATCTGCTATCCAATGCTCGTAGCTGTTTGTGAATAAATCAGTAGGATTGCCTAATTTGGAATGTAGAATGCTGTGCTTGTATATGAAGCACCGGCACCAAACAGATATATGAGCAATATCTAACATAGCTAATGGTTGTTGGTGTTTTGATGATTTCTTTCTGATTTGTGGATATTTATGGGGTCGTTTTCCTAATGAGTTTTTCCTATTATATTTTCCACATTAACAAGCTACTCACTGTTATAGCAACAGAAAAACAAGATTTACTCTCCAAAATATTAGCTCATTATTTTCTAGGTATCCTATCCCTAAATAATTAATTGTTATGTTTCTTATTAGTAATGGGAAAATAAGCCTTAATATTCAGAGATAAACATTATCAAGGGGAATTCTTTTCATTTATTTATATCCTTTAAGTTTCTGACTCCAAGAAAAATGTGATTTATGTTAATAGTCTACTTTATTTTTAATAGATTTTATGTTGTTTAATCTACATTCAGAATTTACTTCGCCGTTGCTTTTGTTTTTATCATTGTGGTTGGTTGAGATAGTGTTGTTGTTGTTGTTGATGTTGTTGTTGTTGTTGTTGTTGTTGTTGTTGTTTTTGTTGTTGTTGCTGCTGCTGATGGTGGCGGTGGTCGTCGTGGTCGTGGTGGTGGTGGTGGTCATCGTCGTCGTGGTCGTGGTCGTGGTGTTTAGTTTCAGATCCACTAGAGCATATTTCTAACCGAACATTTTCTATGAGTAACCATCCCGTCTTTCCAGACATATTATATCGCAGACTACATTATCCTACATTGTCCTTCCTTTATTTTAAGTCGGTAGAGTGTTCTTTGAAATAGATTTCGTTGCTGTTTCTAAGAATTCGTGTGGTCAGGAACAGGCTCATCATTAGCTCATTGATACTTCTGTTCTTATCGTAGTCATCGTCCTTGGTGTTATGAAGCCACTTTGTAATGGTGAAGTTAAGTTCAAATAAATTATTCAGGACCAACTTGAGATGCACCGAAATTACAGATCAGAATTAAAGGGACTACTAAGCTACAGCAATGGGTTAATAGCACGACTGCAGTAGAATGGTTTCACATAAACAGACGGCTAGATTTACATGAATTGATACTGGAGATTTTTATCATTGAATATGGAGACCGTTGCTCGTTAAGGCGATTGAGTACGCAAAAACAGATGTTAATATAGATCACATACTGTAGATTGGAATTTATTGTGCATGCGAGTAATCACAAATTTGGATAGTTAACTCACTGCTTATTTAATATAAAAAAATGTTTAACAATAAAAATAGTTTTAATTGAAGAAATAATGAAGGTATTTTCTTTATAATTTCAATTTCATCGACGAGTGACAACAGCTTCTTGTTTCTCACACGTTAACCGATAGAAATTTCCTCACGTGAATTCATTATATATCGCGTATGTGTGTATGAATGTATGAATGTATGTTTATATACACATACATACACACACATTCATACATACATACATACATACATACATACATACATACATACATATACTCGCACATGTGTATACAAACATAAATTTAACTTTATTTCTCATTCCTATCATTTTGCCAGGAAGCTTCCTAACGTCGCATGCTTAGCGTTTCAAGTTTAGAGAAGCGGACATCACAGCTAATAAAAGACGACCAGTTATAGAAACTGTTATATAATTGCTTTCTCCGATCTACTAACCGATTGTTAGCCATCGGGTAGAGCTAGCCAACAACATATCAATCAACCCCTCACCTAGTGAACTAATCACTTATAGATATCTTAATGTATTTTTAGCATTCAAGGATGCTTCAATATCTACTATAAAGTTATCACTACAATTCAATAAATTTTAATATCATATAATAACATCATATGTTTGATCATCATCGTCTGCATATCAACACGCTAAAGCAATTTTTCAAATAATGCAGATGACTACTCAGTATAACGATAGACATTTTATGTCGTTATATTCATCGTTTATTGGTGTTTGAACTTGAGACAAGATAGTTTGCTAAATTCTAAGTAAATTAAATTGTTTATATCAAAAGAAATAGCTTATGAATAACACTTAACTGATTAGATACCATAGTGGCAACATTTCAAGCCATAAAAATTTTTTTTTTTTTAACATTTTTTACGATTTTTTTTTTTTTTACATTTTTTACGATTTTTTTTTTTTTTTTTACATTTTTTTACATTTTTTCATTTGTCTATAGACTTGAAATAGTACAGAAATACTAAAAACAACAACGCGCGTGTGTGCATGTGTGTGCGTGAGAGAGAGTAAGAGAGAGAGAAAGAGAGAAGGGGAAAGAAAGAAAGAAAGAAAGAAAGAAAGAAAGAAAGAAAGAAAGAAAGAAAGAAAGAAAGAAAAAAGAAAGAAAAAAAGAAAGAAAGAAAGAAAGAAAGAAAGTGTATGTGTGTTTGTACACACATGTACAGATATACATATACAGACACATACATATACAACATATATGAACACACACATACATGCAAATATATGGATGTGTGTATATATATATATATATATATATATATATATATATATACGTGTGTGTGTGTGTGTGTGTGTGTCGAGAGACACAGAGACACAGAAAAGGGGTAGAAAGAGAAACGATGGGAAAGTAATATTGCTAAATATTGCTTTCAAATTTTCACACAAGGCCTGCAATTTCGCGTGTGGGAGCTAGTCGATTATATCCACACAAATGTACGACTGGTACTTGTTTAACTGACTCCTAAAGGATAAAAGGAAAAATCGGCCTCGGCAGAATTTGCACTCGGCATGTAAAGACAGACGAAAGGCCTCTAAGCATTTCGCCCGGCGTGCTAACGATTTGGTATTGTTAAATATTGATATCGTTATTACACAGATTAAAATATCTATTCAGAGTTTGCTATGAGTACTTCACCTTGCAGTCTACTCACAGTATTATAGAAGGAAAGATTCAGCGGAATATATATGATAGTGTGCGAGTTAAATAACGAACTCATTTTGGGGTTATTTCCATCGCCGATGTTTAAAGATTAAGGAAAGCCCACAAAGGAAAATTGCTCTCATATCTCTGTTAGAGACATCTGAAACCCCGTCAATAATACGGACATCCGACTGATTGTCAAACAATCACTCACAGACGTACCACATACTCTGGCCAAAAGATGTGCCGTCTGCTCTTACTGCCACTTATATTGCTACTGTGATTGACGTTGCCCCTAGGTGTTAGCTGAAGTTATGCCACTTCTTCTCAGGAATTCTCGTCCCTCTAGGTGATCCTCATCA
>NC_142928.1:175807360-175829860 GCF_046866305.1 Octopus bimaculoides | reverse complement strand
TAAAGCGGCGAGCTAGCAGAATCGTTACCACGACGGGCAGAATGCTCTGCAGCATTTTGTCCCTTTTTACGTTCTGAGTTCAAATTCAGCTGAGGTCGATTTTGCCTCACATCCCTTTGGTTTGATAAATTAAGTACCAGTCAAATACTGAGGTTGATATCACCAACAATCCCCCCTCCCCACAAATTCCAGACCTTTTGGCTGAAGTGGAAAAGATTATTATCATTATTGTTGTTTTGCTTCTCAGAGCGCTCGGTGTTGTTTGCTCTGTTTGATTTTGTGAGAGCGGACAGTAGCCTGTTGTGAGAGGTCTCACAGGGTCTCTTTCTGCACATTATAAGCTTTGCATAGTAATCAGATACATGAAATTGAATGAAATTAATGTTTGTTGTTGAGGAAGTGAAACTATGTGATTACGTCACCAGAAGAATTCCAAAGGGAGAACTTTATATTATCCTTGACTGGGGGTAATATTCTATCTATAACTGTTTTACTAATTTTGCCTAAAAAAGACTTAGTGGGACAGATTAAACAGATAGAGGGTTTAGATTGTAAATTGGGCTTATGATCCTTCAGAGTAAAATGAGGGATTCTTGGTGCGTATGGTTCTGTTCTATTCAATAGGTATTAATCCGCTAAAAGTTTGTAATCTGTCTTGTTAATATCCTTCAGTGCTTTTGCATGTGCATGTCTGTAATTAGTACTAAGCTCCTTTACTATTAAGTTGTTATAAGTTTCAAGAGACAATGAGTAAAGATTACCAATTTTGTCAGAGAATTCGTGTAAATTTTGTGAGGAACGTATTTCAGATATAGTTTGAGAAAGCTCCTTTTGGAAAGGGTTAGTGTATTTAGAAAATTTTAGTTTTTTTTTTATCATATACATTAAGTCTTGTGTTAACAACTAACAAGATGAGGACAAATATCCGTCAATAGTAAATAATATAAATATTGTACATTAAGTCTTTTTCGAATTTCGCCATAGCAGGATTTGGAGGAGTGTTTTTATACGATTTCTTATTAATCTGTGAGTAGGAAGATGTCTTCAATATATACCTTATAAGATACTAACATATCTTTATACATCAATATAGTTTTCTAGGCATATATGTCTATTATATTTTTATATATTTATGTATCTGTAAAATTTTTTATGTTTTTCAATATTTTATTCAGTGAAACATTAAATATATTTTCATAATTTGCATACACCGGTTTTATGGCTGAGTATATCTTGCATTATTTTTCTAAATTGCTAAAACTACCTGAATTCTCCTTTCAAACGTTTTATATATATATATATATATATATATATATATACATACACGTATATATATACGTATACATATATGTATGTGTGTGTAAATGTATATACATATATATATGTATGAATGTATGTATATATATATATATATATATATATATATATATATATATATATATATATATATATATATATATATATATATATATATATATATATGTATATATATATATGCGTGTGTGTATGTGTGTGCGTAAGTATGTACATATATATCTATAGGTGTGTGTACATATACACACACATATATGTGAATATATATATGCACACATACGTACGTACGTATGTATGTATGTATGTATGTATGCATGTATGTATGCATCTATATATGTATAAATAAATATACGCGCACACATACACATTCAGCGATGTAAACTTCACTAAATATTTCTGATTCCGATCATCCGAATAGAAATGAAGGATACAGAAATGATGGAGACGGACAATATATATAATCTTGCATAGGAAATGTTGAAAGAAAATTTTTTTAAATTCGGCACTGGGATTCAATTGTGTACTAAAAGAATTCGTGATGTTTGTGTATTTTGTGTGATTGGAAGTATTTTCGTGGGTTATGGTTGGAGTAAAGCGTTGTAGGTATATGAATTACTTCTGTTTTATAATGAATGAATATGCAAAAATTAATAAAGAAAATTAATGTAAATAATATAGAAAATTATTATGAAAAGATAGAACAGAAAAAAAAGAAACTGTTGGGCGTTGGGATTATGTGAGTAAAATAATCGATATTTAAGACAGAGAAGATAGAATAATCGAAAATATATACTACCAACTGATTCCAAATGGAGTTACTCCTAGTGCAACAGTCATTTTACGCATACGTATGTAAGTATATGAATATTTTAGATAGATAGATAGATAGATAGATAGATAGATAGATAGATAACTGTAAAGAGAGAAGTATAGATATTTATGTAGAAAGATAGATATATTTGTGTGTGTAACTGTATATATGTATGTACGTGTTTATATATATGCAATATGAGTGTGTTCATGTCCATAAGCGCATTGCGTGCGCGCGCGTGTGTATAAGAGAGAAAGAGTCTGAACATGAATGAAAGTCAAGTTTGTATAATTTGATATTTATATGTATAAATGCATACATATACATGTATATGCATATGTGTGTGTATATAATTACACCCGCGCATATATATTTAGATATATCCATATAATGCATGTATACATGGATACATACATACACACATGTATACATAGATACATACATATGTACGAAAAATGATTGATGCACTTAGACCAGTTCGTGGAAGTTGTTTTCCATTTTCTATCTTTTCTATATGCGTAATATTGATTATTTTAGTCATATAATCCGTACGTCAAGCTTGGGTTTTTTTTTAACCATTTTTGTTTTTTCACAGAATTCTTTTTCACAATAATTTTTTATCTTTAATGTTGTATATTAATTCTCTATATTTATTCATTATAAAGCAGTAGATATATGTATTTATAGCCCCTAATTCCCAACCCTTTATTGCATATTTCACCCTGTCATATAAAATGCACTAAGTTAACGACCGTTTCAAAATCGATTCAAATATTAACTGCATTTTTTTAAAAATATTTTCTAGAAATTTTTCGTATACAAATAACAGATACTGCCCGTCTCTACAGTCTGGGGTTCAAAACGTAAAAATAGGTGTAAGGACTCGTGAAATTTTCAGGAAGCAAAACAAGATGATTTCAAGAAATTAAGAATTTATATATCATATTATTGCATTTTCGTGCATTGGAGAGAATCCGATTTTTGCTAGGAGACAAAGCGTCAGATTTAGAACTGTACTGGTCCTATTTCACCTCGGCTGTTGAGTATAGTTTTCTGATGCTTACTTTGATCAACGGGCAGAAAGTTACGAATGTTATCAAAATTTGCGTCATGGGATTAATTTCGTTCGTGTTCCTCAAATCGTTTTTATTTTATTATTATTATTATTATTATTATTATTATTATTATTATTATTATTCCAAGCAGTGACCTGAATAAGAAGAAGAAGAAGAAGAAGAAGAAGAAGAAGAAGAAGAAGAAGAAGAAGAAGAAGAAGAAGAAGAAGAAGAAGAAGAACAACAACAACAACAACAACAACAACAACAACAACAACAACAACAATAATAATAATAATAATAATAATAATAATAATAATAATAATAATAATAATATTTTAAAAAAAGATTGACGTAACTCTTCACGAAGGTAAATAGTCAAGACGAAAATGGCGATTCGATTGTATAGATGTTTTATTCAAATAAAAACGAATAAAACATCTATACAATCGAATCGCGCTCTTCGTCTTGACTAATAATAATAATAATGATAATAATAATAATAATAATAATAATAATAATAACATCAAAAAATACCTTAGGAATGAGAACCCAGGTTCGAAATTTCCCCAAGACACCTGATGAAGGCTGGAGGGTATATCAGCCGAAACGTTGTGTTAACAACAAACAAGATGAGAACAAATAGCTGTCAAATGTAAATAACGTAACTAATGTAAGTAATGTACGTAATTCCTCATCTCTTAAATATAGAACTTTAATAGCAAATCCACTCCTTTCGCAGAGCATATACACTGTCTCAAGAGAAAAAATATACCACATAACAGCTTGCTCCATCATAGACTTAGGTCCTCCAAGCCAAGGCCAATATACCCCATGTTTGCTGTGCTTCAACAAATCCCTGCAAATCTTCTAACATAACCCCACGCAATTATCTAACAAGCAGCGTGAAGCCTTCTCTATGTGTATCCTCAAATTTTTAAGTCATTTACATTCTGCTACAGGTGTAAGTGCAGTAAAACAACTACTTCTGATTTTCCCTAACATTTAGGGATCATACCTAATTCAATTGGTATAACTACAGTACTTCACATCTTTTTCTTTCCCTGAAGATCCTCTTTCTCACCCTTATTTATATTCAACGCCTCCCACCTAGATCCTTACTAGTAGAATATCCTCTCAGCTGCAATACCCTCTAAATTAATAGAACACCACTAAGTCTCTCTTTTTAAATATTTGGAGTTATACAGAAGTTAATAAAATCCATATAATTAATCAATCTTTCCAGCTCTCTTCACTAATTTATTTAATATTATATTTAATTCCCATTGTTCATTAGCACTGCTCTTCCTCAGTTCCTGTGTTCTCTAAGTTCTATACTTAAACTTAGCAAATATATGTCCCTAATCTATTCATTTATTCATTTATTTATTTATATTTACATTTGACTTATTTTTGATTTATAGCTTTAAATCTTTGCCTTCATCCCTCCGTTTCCAATGAGCATACACCACAAATTTTTACGTTTCAAATTTTATATTTTATATTTTATATTTAACATTATGGGCATCTATTTCTAACACCACTAAAACTAGACAAGTCCAGTATCTCCCCTGACTTTCATCTTTATCAGGCTCCCTTTAGCTTGACATCTCTATCTTTTACAACCGCTTTATTATTATCACTACCCACTCGCTCCGCTTCTTTCAAATTCTGGCTATCCTCTGTGGTCGTCGAAATATTTGACATCTGCTATCCGACATCTCTACCTACCTGTCTCTATACATGCACCCCTAACCTCTCTCGACTAAAATCCCCCCTATACTGACTACTATGTATCTACTCTACTTCATCCACCTTGTCTGTCTTTCCTCCTGACTTTAGTATAATATTCATATTCTACCCTCATTCATTCTCTATTCGAAACTGGAACTGGTAAGTTCCACTATTCCTCGACAAGAATTATCATCGAACATTCTCATTTGAAGCTGTTATTGCGTATTACCTATAACCGTATTTCTCATTTGATTATGGATCTACCTAATGCATTCCTATTTTACACTGGTCATTTCCTCATTCTTGATCAGTTGGAGTACACTAATACCCTCGATTGGAGATTTCCTTCGCTTTTACGTCTCTCTGACTTCTCCCTCTTTGATGACGGTATATTCAACCTATGGAATATGATGATTTTCACGCTAACTTAATATCATGATCCACACGCTTGACTATTCTAGAAACAGTTGTAAGAGACTCAGTATATCTATATTCTCTCTCTAACTTAAATGTCATTCAAGTGATGTCAAACGGTTTGCCTTTTCATTTTTACTTTAATCTTTTATCTACCTGCTCAAAGAAAAAAACATTTCTAGCAGCGTCTGATAGACAGTCTCAGCATCACAATTTCACTTGCAGTTCAAACTGGAATGTTAGTGGTAAACCTTAGTACATACCTATTCTTTTAAGTCGGTTGTCGACTCGAAATACGAGAGTAGAAAAACAGCCAACAACTGAGGAAAGGTCGTTCTTTATGTTTTTTGTCTTGTTTTCCATTTGTGTCTTTCGTTGTTCGAAAAAATAGTTCATATTCCATGTACAGACACATACAGAGATACACACATTCATACATATACAGACACATACAGAGATACATACATTCATACATACATGCATACATACATACATACATACATACATACATACATGCATACATACATACATATATGCAATTGTTTCTAGCTCTAAAACTCAATATAGATAAAGCTCTAAATAATAGCATGTAAACATTAGGTTAAAATATTTCCGGACAGTAAAAAGTTGAAAGCTGCATGGACCAAAGCAATCCTTCTAAAGTTTAAAAACAAATTTTTTCACGTTTCCTCGAAGTTTCTAGGTATTGATGACGTAAACATCAAACATACACGTACATACATACAGACATACATATATATATATATATATATATATATATATATATATATATATATATATATATATATATATATACATACATAAAATAAAGATAGCAGTATAGATAGAAATATATGTGTAGAGGTATGTATATTGCTTTCAATGCGCGCGCGTATGTACTTATATACAGATGATATACAAAAGCAATCGTAAACATGTGATCTTATCGATTGTTGGTTCCATACATGTTTTATTACGTATAATTATATGAGGTGCAAATATATATATATATATATATATATATATATATATATATATATATATATATATATATATATATGCAGATGCATGGTTAAAGAGATACATACATACATACACTAGCATATAGAAAGTCATAGAGACAAAAATTTAAAAAATGCTTATACGAATATGTAGTCTGCATCTCTGTTGTGTTTTTTTTTCGGTATATTTACAAATACAATAATATATTTAATTATAGTCGAAAGCAAATTCATGTGTTTATAAGGCATACATAGACATACCTGTATGGATTTGTATATGTATGCATGTGAGTGTACATAATGATATATGTCTGCATATGCGTATGCATATACATATATGCACACACACACATATATATGTACATATATATACCATACATATACATACGCATACAAACATGAGTGCATGTGTGTATACATACATGTATACGTATGTGAGAGCATGTCTGTATATGTTCTGTACAGATGACTCGGAAAAGAATGAAATAATACGATATAAGAAAGTTTTTCTGTTTTTCCCCGAAAACCAAAAGAAACTGCAACATTGTATAAAATTCATATAATCATATAAGAATGTTATACATGTCTCAGCAAGAAGCAAATCTTCTTTCTTCATAGAAGAAACTATTACATTAATAATAATATTTGCTTACATACACTTATATGTGCATATACGAGCACATATATGCATGAATAATAACTGACACATATGCATACACCCATATATACACATGTACATTAACATATGAATAAATGTATATATATATATATGTTGTTGTACTTGGGGATGGTCATATTGCCAGTTTAGCCAATAAAAACACACGCACTGTATATTTGGTGTTAATTTGGTTCAGCTTTATATTACATTAATCTTAATCTTATTTCGGCCAGAGTTCTTTCGTCACACTTCTATGACCTCATCAGTGGTCTTTTGTTTCCTTCCTTCTTATGTGTGTCTCACCTTGCTAAATATCAGCCATTTTGTATATATATATATATATATATATATATATATATATATATATATATATATATATATATATATATATATTAATAGTTATCGCCAAGCCAACATGGCAGTCCCAAAATTAGGACGAAAGCTGCCGTGAATTAGCTCCAAGAAGCCATCGCCTCTAGCTAGCTATGTGACACACGAGACCTGTGTCCTTTATAACCTTCGAACAGGGGAGGTCAGCAGTTTCCCCTCAAACCAGCAAGTGGAAACTCCTGACCTCCCCTGTTCGGAGGTTATAAAGGACACAGGTTTCGTGTGTCACATAGCTAGCTAGAGGCGATGGCTTCTTGGAGCTAATTCACGGCAGCTTTCGTCCTAATTTTGGGACTGCCATGTTGGCTTGGCGATAACTATTAATTTCCAGTACCGCTGCCGTAGTCTCCTTTAGAGAGACTTAGAAATATTAATAACTTTATATATATATAGTTATATATTTATATGAATATATGCGCGCATATAATTGTGCGTGTGTGTGTGTGTTGGGTCATATAAAAGTTCTAAGTGGATTAAACCTTTCATATCCTATCAAACAGATAACACCTTACGTAGGTGCAAACCTTCTTTAGCCTGGGGTGCCGGTGTTTCTTCTTTCCCCACCCACTGTCTTCGGTGCTTGATATTTTTATAGAGAACACATTTCTCGTCACCAGTTACTATTCAGTCCATAAAAGGTTCTTTCGTGAGACGTGTCATCAAAGAAAGAGCATACGTTTGCTCTCTCCTCGCGATTAGATTCGGAAAGTTTGTGAAGAACCCATTGACCTAATTTGCTGACTTTTCCGATGTCAGACAGCTGCCGATGAATGGTTGAATGACCAAATCCAAGCTTCTTTTGCAAGTTTCTTAACAGTTACGATGAGATTTTGTTCCACCAAAGCTTTCAGGATGTCCTCGTCGAGCTCTTCAGATGTTCCAGGACATAGCACGTCTTCTAGACTGTACTTTCTGGCTTGGAAGTTCTGAAACCACCATTGACACTAGCTTACTCTTATTGTCATGTCCCCATACACTGCATTAATATTCCTCGCACTTTCCGTTGCGTTGTTGCTTTTATTGAATTCATAAAGCAAAATATGCCGAATATGCTCCTTTGTCATTTCCATTATAACTTTGAAAAAATACCTCTTAAAATACCTGCAATGCGGACACGTATTCATCTATGTTTATGTTTCCCTCACACTCTACCAGCTCTGATCAACCGTTTCTCCAAATTGCGCCCAGACCATCACAGAATAGCTGCCGTGTTTCATTGTTGGCTGCAATCATTTCACATCAAATTCTTGGTCGCAGAGACTCCATACCCTCACTCGATCACTGTTTGAAAATACAGTAAATCTGGACTGATGAGAGAATATGACAGTGACCCAAAATGCCAGTGGCCTTTCCACCATCTCACTGGCCCAATCTTTTCTCCTTTCGATATTGGCTGGTCGACGAAGTGGCTTCGTTCTTGCTGATCTGCCATAGTAGCCAAGTTTGTGGGGATGCCTGACAGCTGTTCTTGAACTGACATCAACTTATTCTGCTATGTCAGAAGCCTTGCAACAAGGATTGTCCTCCACACTTAACTTAACGAAGCGCAGGGTCCTGCCAGAGGGCCCTGGTCAACCTGAGTGAGGTGATGTGGATTCCTTCCTCTCTCTAGTAAATTGCACAATCACTCTATTAACTGTAGAAAGTAGGTTCCCAAGATTTTCTGCAGTTTTACACTGATTACGTTCACCTTCAGATTGACCCACAATCTTTGAAATTCAGACAATTCCAAAGTTTCTTTTGTACATGGCAGGATTAAACAGTTACATATAGAACCTGAAACATAAAAATGTCAATTAATTAAAAATATAAACCTTTTCAAGTTAAAATAAGCATAGAACTATGTTTTATGGGGTGTCTATTTTCTTCTGTCGTGCCTGTATATATATATCTATATATATATATATATATAATACAAATAATATGTGAGTATATGCATATATACGTACATGTATGTACATACCTACATCAGCATGTATATCTAGATGCATATCTGGGTACAGGACGTCAGAAAACAAACGTGGCCAACATGAAAAACAGAACATAGAAAGCAAACAGGCCACATAGAGAACATTTCCTTCATCAGCTGTCCCTATTCTAAACTAAGCGTTTCGAAGAGTTATATACGTTGGCGCATGTGTGTTTCCTTCGCGTTCTTATTTCCTGGGTTGCAGAGTTTAGCAATAAGCGGTTTCAAACTGAATAACTACCATCATGTGTACATATATATGGATATAAGTATGTATATATGTATGCATACATAAATATGTATATATAATTATATATATATACATATATATATATATATATATATATATATATATATATATATATATATATATATATATATATATATATATATATATATATGCACATTCCCTATATATATATATATATATGCCTACATACATAGATACTATTAGAATAACATATATTAGCACCCTCTCATTCATACAAGTTTACAGTAAAATCAATAAACTCAATACACTCTTCTTGACTCGTCATGTACACACTTCCACTTACGATTGTATATCCAAGCACTCACGCGGGCGCACACACACACACACACACTACACATACACACACACCACACATATACACACACACACTCACACGTTTTTCACATATATACACACAGACATGTACATACATACAAATGAAAAGCATATATACGAACGTTACACATATACAAACACACTTTTATATAGGCACTCATACTCCCGAGCTTATACAATGGAATTAATTAGCTTTAAAATCAATTCGTAAATTTTTTTTTCTTCTTTTCTGTCAATTTACTTATAGAGCAGGAACCAATGTGATTATCAGCAAATTCCAGATGAAATATCTTGTAGAATGGAAACAAAGAAATCATATCTGAGTTGAAATGTAAATCGACTTTCCCACTAATTAGCGGATATTTTCTACTATCAGTTACACTTCACCCCATATGCGATATCTTTGAAGAATAAAAGAAAAAGAAAACAATTCCACGTCTATGTACAAAATTACACGCAGACACACACGACACATACCCACACACGTGTATGTACCTAACTACCTGCCTGATACATGCATACCAGCTCAATTTGCTTCTCGCGCTCTCAATTTCTATCTCACTGTAGATAGATAGATAGATAGATAGATAGATAGATAGATAGATAGATAGATAGATAGATAGATAGATAGATAGATAGATAGCGGGGTTGGTTGATAGACAGATAGAATGAGCAGAAACAAGTAAAAACAGAATGGTAGGAAGAAGAGTTCCGAAAGGTGTTATCAGTACGACGCTTGAAAAGAAATGGAAAAGGTTTTTAATGTTTCGTAGGCTAGTCATTTATCGGAAAAAAAAATAGGAAGTAAAGAAAGAAGGTGGTAGAAGAAGAAGAGGAAGAACAACAACAACACCAAGGTGTAGGAGGAGGAGGTTTACGGACAAGGAGCAAATGCGACTCTATGGGAAAGAGTTAGGAAGAGAGCAGAAGGTGGGTGGTGTCCTTATAGGTAGATGAGCATAGAGTAATATGTATGAGCGGACTATTGGGCGGGTGTTTGCTAGGGGTGCATGATAATGTGCGTGCGGTGCAGTTGCTTTGGGTGGGTTGAGGTATGCAAGTGTGGAACAGGGAGTTGGAGGGGGAGGGGGAGGAGGAGGAGGAGGAGGAGGAAGAGGTTCAATTGGTGTGTCTGCAATATAAGTGAGAGGAAGAAGAGGAGGTGAAAGTGAAAGTAGGAAAAACAATGAAGAAAACAGTTTAGTTGGTGAGAAAACAGCTATAAAAGGCAAAAAGGTCTGGGGAGAAAAGATGAAAGGTCAGGCGAATAAAGTAGGTTCATTCTGTAAAAATTGTATACAAGTAAAGAGATTGTATATAGTGTTTTAATTTTTAGCAACTTCGTGGAGGGGGTAAAGTCGATTACATCGACTCCCGTGCACAACGGATACTTATTTTATCGACCTCGAATGGACGAAAGGCAAAGCGGACCCCGGCGGAATTTGAACTCGCAAAGTGGACCTCGGCAGAATTTGAACTCAGAAAGTAAAGACAGACAGAATTCCGCTAAGCATTTAACCCGGCGTGTTAACGATTCTGCTAGCTCACCACCTAAATAGATTGTATATAATATCTGGATAAAAAGCTATTAAGCGTGAAAGAACAAGTAAAATATAAAGGATCTTTTTCTTAAAAGCGGATTTAGGTTTTTTTTTTTTAATAGGGAGGTTCTTTTTTTAAGTATTGTTTAAAAAATGTTTAGAAAAAAAGTTACGCAAAGAAGTCTTGTGGCAAGGTTCAAAGTCGTAGTTGCAGTAATGATGTTGGAGAGTAGTAGAGTATTAAAAGATCATTGAGTAAAATTCTTGGGTAAATTCAAGATAATAAAATTGTGATTCCACAAATGAATTATATAGATTTGGCGATGCGAGTGTTGCTTCAACATGTGTTCAATTGAAGAGAAATACATTTTAGTGGAGTGTAGTGGGGAGTGACGCAAGGGGAGGAATAAAGTGAGAGTGTGCGCGTGCGGAGGCGCGTGTGGGTGCGAGAGCGCGGTGGTTTGTGTGTGTGTGTGTATTTGTATGTGTACATATGTTTGTATCTGTACGTGTGTTAGTTTATACGTACAAGTATGTGTGATGAGGTGTTTATATAGCAGGTGGTTAGGTGTTTAAGAAAACAAGGCAAATACCATTGGCATCCCTTATGCGAGACCCAAGCAAATAGAATGTAAAGAGAAACATTAGAATTAGTATTCAGTTAATTCCAATAAGGACATTCCATACATATCGTAACTGTACCTATAATGAGGTTGATACATCCACCACGGAGTATAAGTACAGAGAAATGAGTATACATGAAGGTACTACATTTATTAAACAGCTGCGATCGTTTTAATAGAAAACGAAACGCTCTCAGCACTTGGTAATATTTACCTTAGATCTAAAAAAGGAATATTAGTTAGTCCATTTTGTGGTCAATTATACGTAATACATCAATTATACGTACGTACATCCATATAAATGACGTGGATGAGTTGTAATTCATTTTCTATGGAAGCACTTGAAATTTTCAAGTGTAGGTTCAGTATAATTAATAAGCCTCACAAATTATTGATCCGTTGGTCTTACCAATTAAATAGAACATTGTCGAAAATTTTGTTTAGGTAACTTATCGAATTTTATCAGAGTTGGAGATAGTTTACTTTATGTTACCCCAGCTTTATGACTAATGGTTCTATATGAAAATGTCCTCTAAATCTTAATATTTTCTGTTTAAATTTCTCTTGTATAGCGTCTGTTTCTTAACTATCTATTTCATTTGATTTCAACTCTAATTGATCTAATACCATCTAGCCATAATCCTAGTGGCTGTCTTATAGGTTGATCATCTACCTTTATTCTATTTTAAATCTTTCAAATTTTATCTATATCTCAATTTTCTTCTTATATTTTTCCTTCTCCTATTAATGATACTCCAAAGAATATAGTAATAAATTGTTATACATATATCTTGTGTGTGCGTGCGTGTGTTTGTGTGTGTGTATGTGTGTGTGTATGTGTGTGCATTATATATATATATATATATATATATATATATATATATATATATATATATATGTACATATATGACTTCTAGGTGTTTTTACACCAGGCATATTGACGAGAAAATGTTCTCTCATGCCTATAAATCGCAGCCTGCCTGCGAACTGCCAATACACGTACATCGTATGTGTGTGTTCAATATTGTTTATATTCCTCGGGTTGCTTCTCATTCATACTTGACTTTTTCCGTGGTATGAAACGTTGGGACATACGGGCACATGTTTCCCACATAATTTTGCATATAGTTACAGCGAGCAATATATTTGCGTCTGGCCTCGTTTTGATTACATGGTATTGATAAGTCTCAAAGATGATGAAACATTAATTCTACCACTTCTGGAACGGGATGGGGCGTGAGTTATCTCGCTTGTCAATAACTTTTAGCTATTTTTACGCCAGGTGTATTGGCAAGGAAATTTTCTCCCATGCCTATACATCGCTGCCTGACCACGAACTGACAATGCACATATCTTGTGCATGTGTGTTCGATATTGTTCATACATACATACATACATACATACATACATGCATATATACATACGTACATACATATATATAATATATATATATATATATATATATATATATATATATATATATATATATATATATATATATATATAGGTACGCAGATAGATAGATAGATAGATAGATAGATAGATAGATAGATAGATAGATAGATAGATAGATAGATAGATAGATAGATATGCATATATACACCTCTAGATGTCGTTGATGTGTAAATGTGAATGCGCTAGTGCTTGTTATCTTATGAAAGAGCTAACTAAAATAAGTTTACAGCATGTGTTCATCTAAATATATCGGGAATAACATCTAAATATATCGGGAATAACACAATCTTTATGGAGATATACGGAATTAAATATCAGTAATAAAACTTTAGACGTTGAGATCTCAAAGTTTCCGTTGTTTCATACCCAGTCATCATTAGATCTAGACTGGTGTTACGATGGTTTTTGGTTTGTTTGTTTGTTTGTTTGTTTTTTGTCTTTTACGGATATGTGAGGAAACGCAGCACAGGAAACGGAACGACCAAAAGTATGTGCAATAACTTATTTCGTGAACAAATTCCAGATGAAATATTTTCTAGAATGAAAACATAAAAATTACGCATGTGTTGAAAAATAAATCAACTTCCTCACTAATTAGCATCTATTTTCTGCTAAGGTTACATTTTATACCATATTTCGTATCTCGGAAGAATATAAAAAAAACATTTGGATGTTTACAATTTCATTCACACACACAATCACACATAAACGGATGTGCGCGTAGACGTACAGGCACATACATATGTGTCTATGGAGAGGGGGGAGAGAAAAAGACAGTGACCTACGCCTTAGTTCTGTTGATATACATTCATAAATATACAGCTAACTACACTTGAACTAAATTTATATATTTTGCGCTAGTCACGAGTCAAGATATTTTGTTTTTTGGTTATATTTTTACTGTCGTGCTGAATAAGGAAAGAGAAGGTGAAGGGAAGAGAAAGGAAGTATTATAAAGAATGATTAGATAGGTATTCAGGTAGATAGATAGATAGATAGATAGATAGATAGATAGATAGATAGATAGATAGATAGATAGATAGATAGATAAAGAGAGAGAGTAAGTGAGTGAGAGAGAAAGAGAGACATGGATGGATGGATGGATGGATGGATGGATGGATGGATGGATGGATGGATGGATGGATGGATGGATGGATGGCTATATACACAAATATGTGTGGGGGTGCTGGTTTGTCTATGTCCTCGTAGTGATAGGATAAGTGCCAGACTGAAAAAGTATATACTGGGGTCGATTTTTTCCGACTAAACACCTCAAGCGATGCCCCAGCATGGTCGTAGTCCAATGATTGAGGCAAGTAAAAGATAAGAATAAAAGACAGGTTCAACTTGTAAATCTTCGCTAATATTAATGCCTAAATTTTAGTGATGAAGTTTTATTTGTCTCTTTGATAGAAGTCAACACCTTTAAAAATATAACTTAAATAATTAAAAACAACAAATCCGAAATGTATATATGTTACAAAATTGTATGAATAAAGCCACAAACAAATGTTCAAGAATACATATTTTCTTCTGTCAGTAGAGCTGTATTTCTGACTTTAAAAAGTGGTAAAACTCCAAAATACCCGATTGTTAACAATCAGTCAGAGCTATATGGTTTGGGTAATCACTTTTACCTGGCGGTATTCATTTTTCAAAATGAACGTGTAAAAAACTCTACAGACAATAGATGAATATTGACAGATAGATAGATCGATACATGCATACAAATACGCGCACACATACACACACGTATATATGTGTATGTATGTATGTATGTATGTGTGTAGGTATATATGTGTATATATATATATATATATATATATATATATATATATATGTGTGTGTGTGTGTGTGTGTGTGTGTGTGTGTGTGTGTGTACGCATATTTATGTAACATGTATACATATACACACACACATTTATATACATATATATATATATATATATATATATATATATATATATATATATATATATATATATATATATATAAACATATATATGTAATTAATCTCCATAATACGTGCAAAAAGCCCGTGGAAGATAGAAGATTTATGACAAGTGAATATTATCTCTCAATGATTTATGGGTTCTGTCTTCAGCACAAAAGTCTTTGTGTATGTATATTTACACGCTAAACGTTCATTCATATAAGAAAATGTCTGTACTATAAATTCATAGGTCTATGCAGTACATACATACACACACACACACACACATATATATAAACGTGTGTGAAGTATATATATATATATATATATATATATACTTTAGAGGTGTGAGTTCGTGTCTCATAGCCGGCCGCCGACACTTTTTTCTTCAAAATAGGGGTAGCTTATCCTGTTCAGGCTATAGTATTAGCATTATCCTGCGTTTGAGAATTTAAAATCACTTCTTTAACTTTCTAAGACATCTCAACGCTTTTAAAAGCAAACTTCGTTTGTTTGTTTACGTTCATCGTAATTTGTATTTAATATACATATATATATATATATATATATAATTAACATAATATGGTAAAAATTCGATATTAATTAATATCAATTTAATACCAGGAAACTAGCACATTAAAAGAATCAGAAGGTTCAGGAAAAATGTTTTTTAGAGATCTTAAAAAGATTATAGTACTTGTGCGAGACCAGTGAAAATTGTATATACCTCGATTATCTGCAGACTATAGTTTCAAAATCAATACTTCCAAATTAAAGTATCTATTTATCATCAGTACAGGTTGCCGATATTCTTATAATCGAACAGAATCTTGTGCTAGTTGTCTTCACCCAATGAAAACGTGCACGTGATTCTATCCATTATAAGGATTAAAATTCAAAAGTCTTAGTTTTGGCGCGCTGAATCCGGAAAATATCTCTGCAGAAAATAATTTCTGCTTTGAATTTACCAACTTTGAGAAATGTGATTATGATTAATTAACATAATATGGTAAAAATTCGATATTAATTAATATCAATTTAATACGAAGAAACTAGCACATTAAAAGAATCAGAAGGTTCAGGAAAAAATTTTTTGGGAGATCCTAAAAAGATTATAGTACTTGTGTATATAAGATTGACCAGTAACCGGTCTGTCAATATGCTAGAAGAAGATCACTTAAAAAATTCTCAAATAAGGATTCAGCGGAGCAAAAACAGGCGGGCGAGATTCTGTTCGATTATAAGAATATCGGCAATCTGTACTGATGATAAATAGATACTTTGATTTGGAAGTATTGATTTTGAAACTATAGTCTGCAGATAATGGAGGTATGTACAATTTTCACTTGTCTCGCACGCCTGTTTTTGCTCCGCTGAATCCTTATTTGAGAATTTTTTAAGTGATCTTCTTCTAGCATATTGACAGACCGGTTTACTGGTCAATCTTATATACACAAGTATATATATATATATATATATTTATATATATATATGTACATATATATATATATATATATATATATATATATATATATGTGTGTGTGTGTGTGTGTGTGTGTGTGTGTGTGTGTGTGTGTGTATGTGTATATGTATATATATATATATATATATATATATATGCCTTATGTATCCAGAACAACAACTACAATGACAGCAACAAGTAGAATCAATAACAACAATAACGATAATGATTTCAAATTGCAACGGGGGGCAGCAAAATCGGGGAAAGGGAATGAGTAGATTACATCAACCCCAGTACTCAACTGGTACTTATTTTACTGACCCCGAAGGGATAAAAGGTAAAGACGACCTTTGCGGAATTTGAACTCTGAACGTAAGTTACAGCCTCAGGGTGGTGCTTGTATCATTTGTCAGTAGTTTAGATTTTATAATCCCGACGCACCATACAATGTTGATACTGGCCAACGCTGTCGTGTCCTGATTTGTACATTATTATTATTATTATTATTATTATTATTATTATTATTATTATTATTATTATTATTATTATTATTATTATTATTATTCAGTAGTTTTATTTTTTATAATGTGCTTTCACTTCACTACCGAGCGCAGCTCCGTGCGCCTTGGGTATGTGCTGTGGTTTGCTGTGGTGTTCTTATGGTTACTGTATTGAAAGTGTTTTGCATAGGATGTGTACAGTGCCAAGTAGTGCAATTTTCTGGGCAATTATTATTATTATTATTATTATTATTATTATTATTATTATTATTATTTGCTGCGGAGTTCATCGGACGTGTTTTCGAACGCTCCAAGTAAGTACTTTTGAAAACATTTGTTTTACACCCGTTCGGTGCTGTTTCGTCGGTTTACATTTTGTTCCAAGATGTTAATAAAAACACGAGAAACCTGTCACTGGGTTTCAGTGTTTGTTTGTCTCCTCGTGAGGCCATATTCGGCTCCCTAAATAAGTTCGGTGGGACGTTTAATCATATATAATGCAACAAGATGGTGAAACCCATCTTGAAAGAGTTAAGAAAAACTGCCCCTGCCGCAGGTTTATTCACTGGTGAAGATTTTCCTCCCTTCCCGCGTTTACTGGCAACAATACAGGAGGAGGGGGGAGAAAACACGGAAAATAAGTACAAAGTCCACCTAGCAGTAGCAGCAGTGGCATAATCGACAACAGCAGTGATGGCAATGACAGCAACTGCAGCAGCGGTGACAGCGGTAGCAGCAGTGACTGTTGCAGCAGCAGTAGTAGTGGTAGCAGCAACAACGCGGGAAGCAACAATAGCAGCAGCAACAGTGGTAGCAGTAACAGTAGTAGCAGAGACAATGCTACAGATTTTAGCGGGGAAAATACTGCTACAGTTGAAGGCAAAGTGGAAGGAAATACTGTTAAGAGTAGTGGTGAGAGCAGCAACAATGGAAGTGGCTACAACTTCACCACCAACAACAGCAACAGTAGCAGCTGCAGTAGCAGCAACAGCAACAAAAACAATAGGAAAAACAAAAGGTTTGCTGATGTAACGAACACAGAGAGAAATGTTTGTCATCGCACTCGACTCGATGACAAAACACGTGAACTCTCAAAAGCGAAAGCCATTATTTAATTTCAGCGGAGTAAGGCAGCAGTGCTCGTACCTCCCGAAATACTAGAAGCAAAAGAGAAGAAGACAATCTATGTTAGATGAATATCACGCAAAAATGGGAGAGCTGAAATAGCCTCCAACAGTCACGTTGAGAAGACCCTCAGAGAAATTTTAACAGATGTGATCCATAAACAGAGAGAGAAACACACGTCCGTTCGTTTAAACGTCCGTGCCGGAAAAGAAAGGTGGACGTTGGTCACGTGTGAGCAACGATAGAGAGATAAAAAGAGAAAGAGGGAAAGAGGGAGACAGATTTTGAATTTGGTTTGCAAGATTCTATATGTAAGTTTGTGTGTTGAAGCATATTCTGTTGTGTCTGGAGAGAGTGATTCCCTTTTAGTGCCTTATAATTTAATACACTCACCGGTAAAGTTTCCACTCATTTACTTACGTTTTCTAAAATTTTCGTTGCATCTTGCAACCTTTTCAATAGTTGTTGACTTTGTCCGTTATTCAAGCTGCGTTCTTTTTGCTTGTTTGTGCGTGTGCGTGTGGGTCAGTGTGTGCATGCACATGTATGTATGTATGTATGTATCTATCTATCTATCTATTTATCTATCTATGCATGCATGTAAATGTGTGTATGCAAGTATGTATGTGTGTGCGCGTATGTATATATGTATGTGTGTACATTTGTATGTATTCTGCACATTCATGCGTTTGTGTGTTTGTGTGTTTTTAGATGTGTGGGTGTGTATCTCTGTCTCCTTGTGTGTGCATGCCTGAGTGTGTCAGTGCGTGTGTGTGTATGGGTTTTTGTGACTATATACTGTGTCTATATGTATGGATGTATATCTCCAAATGTGTGGGCCTTGTGTCTCCATGTGTACATACATACATACATACATACATGCATACATACATACATGCATGCATACATACATACATACATACATGCATACATACATGTGTATGCACATACACACTGACCCACGCACAAACAAATAAAGAGAATGCAGCTTGAATAATGGACAGGGTCAACAACAATTAAAAAGGCTGCAAGACGCAATAAAAATTTTAGAAAAATAAATAAGTAAATGAGTGGAAATTTACCGGTGAGTTTGTTAAATTATAAGGCACTAAAAGCGAATGATTCTCCCCGGACACAATAGAATATGCTTCAACACATGAACTTACATAAAAAATCTTGCAAACTAAATTCAAAATCTCTCTCTCTCTCTCTCTCTCTCTCTCTCTCTCTCTCTCTCTCTCTCTCTCTCTCTCTCTCTCTCTCTCTCTCTCTCTCTTTCTCTCTCTCTCTCTCTCTTTCTCTTTCCCTCTTTCTCTTTTTATCTCTCTCTCTCTCTCCCGTTGCTCACACGTGACCAACGTCCATCTTTCTTTTCCGGCACGTACGTTTAAACGAATGGACGTGTTTTTCTCTCTCACTCTGTCTTCTATCTTTTCCCTTTTCAAAAACAGTTTCTCCCAGCGTTCACTATTTTCCTCTCGTTCTGGTCTAACGACCCTCCATGTTTGTTTTCGTTTGGTTTCCTTGTATGTCTCCACTATCGTTTTTTTGTTTCCAACTCTGACCTTCCATAAATCATATACTTTAGAATTTATGGGAGCAACTGTCTTTGAAGACTAATATTGTCGTTGAATGCTCGAAATCAGGAATAGATAGTCAGCCGACAACTGATGAAGGGTCCTTTTTCTGTGTTAACTTGTCCTATTTCCCATTTTCTATGATCTTATCTCGTTTCAACATAAAATTATATATTGTTTAAAAGAAACTCACAGAAATATATCAGTAGCGGGCGGAAACTGTCCAACATCGGTGGTGGCATTACAAATACGAATTTTTCCTTTTGTGGGGTTCGTCAGTAACAAGCATCCACTGTGAACACATTCTAAGACAAAATCGGCCTCCACTGATATAGCAAAATAGCTATTAAAACATCAGTGAATTCGCAATTAGCCCCGGATTGAATAAGAATTATGTAAGCTCCGAAAATTTGGCCTAAGCGTTTCTTTGAACGGACATAGAATCAATAATGTTATGGATGAAAGGAGTAGGTTTGACGAGCAGAGTATTCTTGTATGAAGGAAGAATGCAAAATCCACGACAAACTTTCTGAGCGAACATAACTTTACAACAGGATGCAAGCTTTCGGAATAAAAAGAAAATGATAAAAATATTTAAATTCAACCTTCGAAGAAAAGTATGGTACTGATAATGTTAGCAATAAAATCTTCCAGAGTAACAGAAAATACTTCATCATGAAAAAGACCGATTATTCAAAAATAAAGTATTGATATATTAAATATCGCTGACAGAATTCCAATTATACATAAACTGGTGTACATATATAGATGTGTGCACATATACTTGCTTAGAATTCTTCTTCTGCATTATATTCCAACAGTTCCATAAAAAAAAAAAATTATATTTCTCATATATGTTTGTATTTCGTGGCCATATTTAAATGCAGAAATCATTCATAGAAAAAATACAAAATTAGGATTACTAGCTGAATATTAAAATCTTCTTACATCTCTCCCTCTCCCTCTCTCACTCCCTATCTTCCTCTCTTTCTCTCTCTCACTCCCAATCTACCTCTCTCTCTCTCTCTATCCCTATTTTTCTGTGTTTGTGTATTGTGTGTATGCATGTTTGTACATTTATATATATATATACATATATATATATATATATATATATATATATATATATATATATATATATATATATATATATATATATATATATATGTATGTATGTATGTATGTATGTATGTATGTATGTATGTATGTATTTATGTATGTATTCATGTATATATATTCTTTCCATTCGTCTATCACATCTTCTATCTATTCATTACTATCATTCTCTGAAAACGAAACTTTAAACTCCGGGATTTTGTTATTCACCAGTAGTAGGATCCCTGGCGCCAGTAACTTCATGACAACTATTTCCCGAAGGGATATATATCGTTTGATTGCAAATGCTAAACGAAAATGGTTATTTTCAGTAGTATGGGTAGCGACGCATGATATTCCTGTATCGGCTTCTGTTGAATAATGCAGCAAGCCGCGCTGACATTGAAGCGCTCCCTTCAGTATCGTCTTTATATTGACAGTCACACGCTAGGTTTTCCTTGCGAACCAACCAAATGACTAATGTGAAAAGCAGACCTTACAGGCACGTAAGCATAGGTTTGGATATGTGATGTTCATAATATATGTACGTGTGTGTCTATGTACTACGTGCATGTACATATAACATATATATAAATATATATATATATTTATATATGTAATATATATATATATATGTATATATACATATGAATGCATATATGCGTATATGCATGCGTTTAATGTATGTATGCATGCAGGTAGGTAGGTACGTACGTACGTGCGTATGTATAAATGTATATATGTATGTATTCTTATGTCTACAAGTATTCATACAAACATACATATGTACGTGTGTACAACGACAGAGAAAGAGAGATGGAAAGAGAAAAATAGATTACTATGTGTGCGAAACTTACCATTTAAACACATTCTCGAAACTTACTTTTTATATACGATATTGCGTATATAAATTTAGGTGCTTTGGAAATATCATATACACCCACCGCATGTGCGACCATCTTTTTAACTTGATCATTATTTTCGGGGGGCCGTATAGCTCTGGTTCACCCGTTCCATCTCTCTTTGGGTATTTTCTTGGCCATAGAAGTTATAATGGGGGGAGGGGTATACCTCTTATCGATCTAGTGGAGCAGAAATAACTAAGGTCATATTTATCTAAGTACTCATTGTTGCATGTCAGTCTCAGGAAGAGGCCTAGTTCTTCAGTGACAGCACCATGGAATTCCACATCAATCACGCTGATCACCTCCACACATTTCTCCACACCAAAATCAACATCAATGGATGGATTTTGGG
>NC_142928.1:175799860-175804860 GCF_046866305.1 Octopus bimaculoides | reverse complement strand
TCTTCAACTAGTTACTTTCCCCCCAATGGAAATATCTCATCATTAAGCTGTCTCCGGCTATTTGACAGCAGAATCTAAAATGAATCGCAACACTGATGCTCTATCTGTTAAATTTATACACAATAGCAGAACTGGAACCTCGGAAGCAACAAATCGTACAAATGTCGAAATTTTAATAAGCTTCCATCCTTTCAACAAGAAATGGTGGCGTTGACCAGCAACGTAACAAAAGCCATTTCCTGATCACCTTCCGTGCTTTCTTGATGCCAGTCCTCATTAATCCAACCAATATAATAGTCTCCCGCTTCTCCCAACTCAATAATCATTAACAGCACGTTAAAATTTATACTCAATGATTCTGGCAGATTACTAACGTCTGCCTCCATTTCTGCCAAACATCAGCATCCATCCCAAACAAGAGATGCAACAATTTCAAAATCGATATGTCAGCATGAACTCTATGGTAAGAAGACTCGTTGAAACCAGCAAAGAGTTTACATTATTTACTCTGGCTAAAGGGAAAAAAAGAAAACAGCTGAAATGACCTCTACACTTTGACCAAATCAATATAGGTTCATTTTGAAGATTATGGAAGTGCAGCGCTTTCTTTATAGACAGATTAGAGAGGGAAAATATAACATTTCATAAGTATAAAAAGATTAGTCTGAACAACACAAAGAAAAATATCGAAACACGAGGTTGTGATGTTCATTCGGGATTACAAGTAAATCCTTAATGATTACATGAGTGAATATTTTTCTCACATGACCATAAGATATTCCTTATGCCGCTGGAATTAGTGATCAGTGGATAATTATTCCAACGGAAGCAAACTAAATCTGAGTTGATTCAGTAAGCTATTACCAACGTCCTATGCTGCTTATTACAACAGTTTTCAGTCAGATAAAATTCTACATCACAACAGTAATCATAAGATTAGGAAATACTGAAGTATTTTTGTTTCTTTTCTTTTAAATTCTATACACATCCTTCGTTTCTGTAATGCTTATAGCAAAAACTAATGCATTCTTTTCTCTCATATTGGTTTCAAATTATGGTACAAGGCCAGCAATTTTGAGGGAGTGGGTCAGTCAATTACATAGACACCAGTACTCAACTGGTACTTATTTTATCAGATCCGGATAGAATGAAAGTTATCAGACCTGGACAGAATGAACGCTATCAGACCCCGAAAGAATGAAAAGAAAAGTCAACTTCGACGGAATTTAAACTCAGAACATGAAGACGGACGAAATGCCAACAACCATTTTGCCCGGCGTGTTAACGCTTCTGCCAACTCGTCGCGCCTTTTTACGTTTCCCTTATATTGGCATTTAAGTCTAACTTAGTAACAAAAAAGTAAAATAAAAAATATTCCTAACATCCCGATTTCAAATCTCTTATTTGCAAATCAAATGCCATTTTACTTTTATCTTTATTTTTTTAGTAACTAAGGCGACGTGCTGGAGCAATCGTTAACATTCTGGTAGCAATGCTTACGGCAATTTGTCTGTATTTATGTTCTGAGTTTAAATTTTGCCGAGGTTGACCTCGCCTTTTTATCAGTTCGAGGTCAATAAAATATGTACCAGCTGAGTGCTAGGGATAATGTAATCGACTTTCCCCCATCTCAAAAACTACTAGTCTCGTGTCAAAATTTGAAACCGTTCTTTATTTTAGTAAATAATAATATATATCCTTCTTTTCTGACTCACTGAAAATAAACTTGTCTATAGCGGTGACCGCTTCGATATACTCTTGTATCTTCATCGCCCCACAAGGAGGAGAGCTGGCACAGAATACTTAGCAATATTTCTTTCGGTACTTTATATTACGTGTTTAACCGCTGTGATGAACTTTGCCTTTCATCGTTTCGAGCTCGATGAAATAAAGTACAATAAAGTACAGTCATGTGCGGGGGTCGATGTAATCAACTAACCCACATCCACCCCTAAAATTGCTCACCTTGTGCCAAAATTTCTATCAATTCTCTCATCATTCCATATTTTCTAATCTTCGCAATTTTCTTTCTTATGAAGGTAATACATCAGGCCACTAAGGTGGTGAGCTGGCAGAATCGTTAGCACGCCAGGCAAAGCGATTAGCGGCATTTTGTCTGTCTTTATGTTCTGAGTTCAACTTCCGCTGAGATTGACTTTGCCTTTCTTCCTTTCGGGATCGATTAAAAAAAGTACCAGTTGAGCATTGGGTCGATGTAATTGACTTACCGACTTTCCTCGAAATTTCTGGCCTTGTGCCAAAGTCTGAAATCAATATATCAAGCCACTTATATCTCAGGTAGGTGAGATACCTTGTTCCTTTCCTTCCACCTCTTTACTCATCTTTTTTCTTTGTGTTCTTCACAATCTCCCTTCCATCTACCTTCCTATCCCCATCACTCTCTCTCTCCCTATCTCTCTCTATCTATATATCTATCTATCTCCTTACACATACAAACACATACATAAACATACACACACATGAACACTTCATTTTCATTTAAATTATGTTGTGTTTTCCTAATAGCCACATCTGTTACCTTATCTTACTTCACTAAGGTAAGTTCCTTACCTTTTTCCCTCTCTTACATTATTTACATTTTGCTTCTGTTCCCTCTCTTTTTCACTTATTTAACTTCCTTTCCATCACTGCAATCCCTTATTACGCTTTGTTTACTCCATCTCACAGACATAAGTAATTAGACCAAACTTACGTCTATTAAGCCCGACAGCCTGCCTACCTGTCTACCTGCCTTCTATATGCCTTCCTCTCTATTTTTTCTGTCTATCTATCAGTCTGTCTGTCTGTCTCCCTTCTCAAGTGTAATACACACTGAAACGCGGTGAACACGACCTCCTAAGATCATCTCCAAAATGGAGCCAACAGTCAGATATTCTTATCCAAAATATGCTAAATAACAATCTTCAATACAGCTCCCATGAGAAATTGACTTCCCGCAACTATACAAAATGATTATCTTTTCAATGAGAATAATTTCAGGAGAGAATTTCAATTTCCCATAAAACACACAACAGTCGAATGCGAAATATAGCAGAATAGCGATATCAATAAACTACCATCTGATTGCGTTATAGAAAATCCCATTTTCTGATTAGATTATATATTCAAATTTCGCTTTTCTCTCTTTCAGTGACATGTTCTCTTTCAAACTCAATTCGAATATAAGGATATACCTACCTACCTACCTACCTACCTACCTACCTACCTACCTACTTACCTACCTACTTACCTACCTACATACATACATGCATACATACATGTATATGTATATATGTATGTGTATATGTATATATATATATATACATATACATATATATGTATGTATGTATGTGTGTATGTGTGTTGCATGCGTGTATGTATATGTAAGCATGTTTATCATATTTACACAAGTAAATAGAGAAGTATATAATATGTATATACATATACATATGTATATAGCCATGTATATACATATATGTCTCTGTGTGTGTTTATTTGTGTGTGTGTTTGTTTATTTGTGTGTGTGCTTGTTTATTTGTGTGTGTGTGTGCGCCTCTATATATACGTATACATACACAGACGC
Organism: Octopus bimaculoides; assembly: GCF_046866305.1. Classification (NCBI taxonomy): domain Eukaryota; kingdom Metazoa; phylum Mollusca; class Cephalopoda; order Octopoda; family Octopodidae; genus Octopus; species Octopus bimaculoides. The sequence goes on along the minus strand of NC_142928.1, from coordinate 175,801,277 downwards.
ATATAAAGGGACACAAATGATGATAGATTGATCGTTAGATAGATGGAGATAAATAGATCATACATGTGTAAAATATATATTTGTGTGTGAGTTTGTGTGTGTGTGTGTGTGTGTGCATGTGTCTACGTGTGTTGTGTGTATACGTGTATACACATACATATGGATGGATGGGGGTGAATCGCTGTATGGGAGATTAGAAAAATGGATTATAGGTAAATGATTGTTGTTATTTTAGATTAGCAAACATCTGAGTCTCGCTCTAGCATACCTATGATCAGTTGAGATCCTCTCGTTAATTTGTACTTGTGCACTTCCATTTTAAAAATGCTAGAGTGTAATTTAAATTAAATTTAGCTATTATTGCTAGTTTACCAAAGCACCGAATCTAAGCTCACTCGTTGGACGGTTGGAAAGAGATTTGAATAAATAGATATTTGGAGGAGTTACTGAATGTATGAATAGCTGTATTATATGGATGTTTCAATGGCCAAATGAATATTCCAAGCCTTCGATCTCTTTATGCAGAAATTGTTAGGTAGATAGGTGGGAGGATGAATGAATGCATGGCTGTATGAATGAATGCATGGATTGTGGGATGCATTGATTTATGGATAGATTGCGGACGGAAGGGTCAGTTAAATGGATAAATTTATGTTAAAGTGGTTTGTTATAGATGTATGGTTAGATGTTTAAAAAAAAGGTATGATGGCTAGATGAATAGTTGAACCTATGGATGACTTGAATATGTAAATGTGTCGATGGTACTTTATGACTGAGTCTTGCATCGATAACAAAATTGACCCTTGGAAAATAATACCGCAAAGATTAGGTCATCAATACATGAACAATGACAAATACCTTTAATGGGAATTATATGGGAGATTTATGGTTCTAAATCAAATATTGCATAGCCTAGAATTGAAGAAAGATAAATCCAATCAAATGTTATGTCCAGAAGACAAAAGGGGATTTACAAATATTAGTTATAGGTGAAGACGAAGTACTTCATAAGATCTACACTTCAATTGAAGCAAGTGCATCTCAGAAGAATGAGAGAAAGAGAGAGAGAGAAAGAGAAACCATGAAACTTAAGCATCTTTCTTCGCTAGTTTCAAATACATAATTTGTATTTAGGGGAGCCTTGGAGGAGAACAAGGCTGCAAACGGTCAGATAAAGCATATTAAGGGTTACAAAAAAATATTTCGAATCATTTTGCGTCAAGAGAGTAAAATTATGTATGTATGTATGTATGTATGTGTGTATTTATGTGTGAATGACCCTCCCCCTCCAGTTCTCTTAGAAATTTCTTCTAAAATGTAAACTCGTATAGAAAAAAAAGACATGATTTGCAGTCGGTTTCTGGTCATCTAAATCTTTGTTTTTCCACTGATGCCTTGAAAAGTGGGTTCAGTGCAG
>NC_142928.1:175774860-175794860 GCF_046866305.1 Octopus bimaculoides | reverse complement strand
AATGATATTTCGATGTGGATACTTTTCTTGTTTCAATCTTTTGGATAACCGATAAAGTGAAACTCAATTACGGTTAAAGGAAATTCAGCAGCTAATAACACTAATATAATAATATCATTAATAAGAGTAGATAAATACGCATGTACTTATATGAATATATGTAGATAATGTACATAGAGTAGATGTATTTTTAAATAAATACATACATACATGCATACACACATATATATATATATATATATATATATATATATATATATATATATATATGTATATATATATGAGAGAGAGAGAGAGAGAGAGATAGAGAGACATTCTCCGTATAGAATTACCCTTTGTAGTGCTCAAGAGATTTAAACTTGAACAGGTACAGCAGTAATTTGCTTGGCCTTACATTTACTCATATGGTATATATATATGTGTGTGTGTGTGTGTGTGTGTGTGTGTGTGTGTGTGTGTGTGTGTGTGTGTGTGTGTGTGTGTGTGTGTGTGTACGCGTTTACATGTGTGTGTGCACGCGTGTACCTATATACACATATATTTCTTTCTTTGCTTCTACAGTACTATTCTTTTTTGTGCAGTTTAATGCATCTGAAATCAACCCAGCATCTAATGTACTTGGATTGAACTGTCTCGAGTGATTCGACATCACGAAAGCCACAGGAGTATTTCAGTGTCTGTTTAAAGCCATTTATTCAAGATGCGGGAGATTTATGTAATAGTATATATTTTTAGGGTATCAATAATCCTGGACGAAGTCGGGTACGATTGCTAGTATGATATAAATGTGTATATCTGCATATATGTATGGATATATGTGTATGTATATTTGTGTGTATATATATGTGTATATATATATATATATATATATATATATATATATATATATATATATATATATATATATATATATATATATATATATATATATATATATATATATATATATAGGGAAGTAAAGAGAGAGCTGCTTTTCGCTTACGATCTTTATCTTCTAATCATTTACATCTATTGATAATATCACTCTTACTAATATTTTATCTTCGTATTTTTGGTGTCTACGCTTTGTCTGGAAGGCTGCTTAATTATTAATTCGTTCTTTCAATGCGGTTCTCTATTTTCTCCATTACTTCTCCCTCCTTTTTTCTACAAATCTTACACACACTCTCTCTCACTCACTCACTCACTCTTTCTCTCTCTCACTCTCTCTCATTGTCTCTCTCTCTCTCTCTCTCTCTCTCTCTCTCTCTCTCTCTCTCTCTATATCTCTATCTTTATCTCTATCTCTCTATCTCTCTCTCTCTCTCTCTCTCTCTCTCTCTCTCTCTCTCTCTCTCTCTCTCTCTCGAACATATATCGTCAAACTCTTGTTAACGAAACTATACATCAATCGCTATTTCATTACTTAGAATATTATCCTATACAAATTCGCATTACGTCTGTGTGTGTGTTTGTCTGTCTGTCTGTCTGTCTGTCTGTCTGTCTGTCTGTCTGTCTGCCTGTTTGGTGTGTGTCTACCCTCACGATAAACAAGAACATACGACCTACAACAATCAAATTTAGTATACTGGGGTAACGCGACCTGGAGAATAATGGATTTGAATTTAAGTAATTTTATAAATAGAAAACACGGGATGCGATTCGAAAAACCCTATACTGAACAGCTTTTTACAATGAATACTATAAGCTATATTAGATTTTCTTGTCTTCTATAGTGTCAAAATTCAATTCTTTTTTCAATTTTAAATTAAAACACAAATTATGCAAAAAATATTTTAAACTTAAATTTAGTTCTAATCAATAAATTTAAATAGAAGAAATTATATTGGGAATTAAATCTTTGAATTGCACATGGTCGAGTGTTTTGTGCATGCTTCTGTGCACAAGGTGACAAATCACATTTGAGTATGGAATTTTACAAGCCCCTGCAAAGAAGATATGGTAGTTACATAATCTTAAAATGTATTTTTAAACAATTTTACATTAGATATTCTCAACACGAAAAATCTAAATTTATTATTCCTTTTTTAAAAGAAAATGTAAGTTAAAGTAACATCATTCTTGCAGATAATAGAAATCCTATGATTAAAGCTTGGTTATATGGAAGTGAAAATGAAATCAAATGTATATGGAGATGTATTACCAACTCATCAATATGCTTCCAAAAGAATGGGGCTGCTGGAAAGTAATGATGCCAATAACATGATTGCTGAATCAGTGAGCGTGTCTTTAGGAAAAGTACTTTTCCAGGAGTTTGCCACGTTACTTATATATTAATATGCAAGCATGTATGCATGTATCTATGTATCTATATATGTGTGTGCGTGTTTGTGGATCTGTACATATATATGTATATGTATATATATATATATATATATATATATATATATATATATATATATATATATATATAATTCATATATGGATATATACATATATATATGTACATACACACACATCCAAGCATGCATGTATGTATGTATGTATGTATGTATGTATTCGTATATCAGGTCACTTATATATTCGAGCAAAGTTACACTCAATACGCCCGAGCGTACTTGGATGTGATGAGAACCATATTATCATGTTGATTTTTGCCTGAGAATTTAGATTATCCTCATCATAGACTGACGGAGATTCATCAGATATACGCATGCACACGTCTGTGTGTGTGTGTGTGTGTGTGTGTGTGTGTGTGTGTGTGTGTGTGTGTGTGTGTGTGTGTGTGTGTGTGTGTGTGTGTGTGTGTTTGCCATCAATGCATCACAAAAAACTTGAATATGACACATTGGACGCCATTGAAAATAGCCCACAATATGGAGCATCTATTTGTTTCTTTAATGCAAATTTGTGCCGATTTCCATATGCTCTTTAAACAGTACATTATTCTGTTACATGGTTACGAGTAGTTCGGTTGAGAGAGAGAAAAACAAGGAATTAGATTAGATTATGTGATGTTTATGAACCGTTTTCTAAGAAAGTTAACGACATAATTAAGAATCGACCATACATTTTCCCGATTGCAGTGTGTTGTTCGATTGAGTCAACTCTAGACAAAAATTAGGCAAAATGTTGTCTCGGATTGAATTTGAACGCAAAATCGAAGGAAACTGACTTAAGCATAATAAAACTGGGTAATCTACTGTTTCAGCCATGTCCGCAACCTCAACTCAATAACAATAACAGATGGACTATTTAAGGGCGTCCCAGGTGGACTGAACTGAGATCGTATATAAACTCCAAAAGAATTCGAGATTGCCCGTCATAACTTTTATAATATATTTACAAAACTCTAAATGGTTTTACTATGTGGAGGGGCGAGGATGATGTGAAGATGGTAGAGCGCTAGTGTACGTGGTGGTGGTGGCGTCGCAAAATATCTTAGTGCCTACTGTCTCTGTTCTTTTCCTTTTGCTCGCCAAAACTATAGCACGGAAAATACACATAAACACAAAACTCAACATACACACACACACATTTATGTATAGATGTTTAACATTTATGACAATATGATATGTATGTGCGTGACCATATTTGTTTGTCCGTGTGTGTGTGTGTGTGTGTGTGTGTGTGTGTGTGTATGTATATATATATATATATATATATATATATATATATATATATATATATATTTATAATGTATGTACGATTCGTACATATGCATGTATGTATATATATATATATATATATATATATGTGTATGTATATATACATACATATATATACATATACACATATATACATACATGCGTATATATACATATATATATATATATATATATATATATATATATATATATATATATATATATATATATATATATATATATATATATATATATATATATATATATATATATATATAGAATGTATAAATATTTAGCAATATACAGTATGGATACAGATGGTTGTATATATTAATATGAACGCGTGAGTGTGGATGTGTATGTGTGTATATTTCTGTATGTATGTGCACTCACTCATATACAGAGTTCATTTTTAAGGTTTTCTGGAACCCCGTGAGACACGAATTCTCATAAAAACGTGTTTTCTCTTCTTTCTTGTTTTTCTATCATTCTGTGGAATTTTCCATATTTTCTTTTTTAATTCTGAGGTGTTTATATTTTGCTTTTGTTTTCGTCCTTTGCTGACGTGTGCATTTTTCAGGGGGATGTATACATTTATACGACTGCATGCAGTCACGGCTGGCTTGGTATCGTCATACATGGTTAGCACAATTCCGTATTTGTTTGCATATCTTTCTAAAACATTCCGGTGAAAAAAAACACGTGTATGAAAACTTAGAAGCATGTGTATTGCTTTTTATCCCGATGGTAAATATGACATTATATTACATTCATGGCGATTATCTGACAAATGTTAGTAAACATAGTAGTAGTAGTAGTAGTAGTAGTAGTAGTAGTAGTAGTAGTAGTAGTAGTAGTAGTAGTAGTAGTAGCAGCAGCAATGGTTGTTGTTGTTGTGGGCAATGAGAGAATTTCTAGAGTGCCGGACAAAATGCCTTGTAGGATTTAATTACGTCTCTTTCAATGTGATTTTGAATTCGAACACCTTTCAAGCTCGAAAGAATATAGTTCTGAATCTGAAATGAAAAATTATTATCATTATTATTATCATCATCATCATTATTAGTATTATTATTATTATTATTATTATTGTTATTATTATTATTATTATTATTATTATTATTATTATTATTATTATTATTATTATTATTATTATTATTATTATTATTATTATATGTTTGACTTTTGTTTTGTATTTGTACAAGTTGACTCCAAGTCTCACCAAGAGACCTCAAGAGACAAGTTAGACATTCAAGTTGGTGTTATGCCTAGGGTGCCATATATTTCGTTTTGCACAAAGTATTGTTCTAGAGAATGTTTAAGAAAACAAGAAAATTATAAGTTTGTTTTAAAATTTGAGATTACATAGACAGTTTTTAACGTTGGATACGGGCAGTTCCCATGGGCACAATTTTTGAATTTCTGCCATTTTGGGGCTTCCTGGTATCTGAGATAGGCAGCAATCATCCCATTTTGCTATTATTCATAGGGTACCTGTGACAACAGGTATTGTTTTAGTCTTCAGGTTCCACATTTTACCAATTTCTATTTCAAGATCTTTATACTTGCCCAGATTTCGGTAGGTCTTGACTGATACATTTATATCGATACATTTATATCAATGAGGAGATATGAGTTTTGTCTGAAGTCCTTCAATGTAATGTCTGGCCTTATTATTATTATTATTATTATTATTATTATTATTATTATTATTATTATTATTATTATTATTATTATTATTATTATTATTATTATTATTATTATTATTATTATTATTATTATTATTATTATTATTATTATTATTATTATTATTATTATTATTATTATTATTATTATTATTATTATTAGAGCTGGCAGAATCGTTAGCACACTGGACGGAATGCTTAGCGGCATTTCTCCTGTCGCTACGTTCTGGGTTCAAATTTCGCCGAGGTCGACTTTGCCTTTCATCCTTTGGGGGTTGATAACTTAAGTACCAGTCAAGTAGTGGGGTCGGTGAAATTGACTTACTCCCTCCTCCACAATTTTCAGGCCTTGTGCCTTTAGTAGACAGGATTTTTATTATTATTATTATTATTATTATTAATATTATTATTAATATTATTATTATTATTATTATTATTATTATTATTATTATTATTATTATTATTATTTTCATGTACACACAACAGATTAGAATGTTGGAAAAGAAAAATTCCTAAAATCGGGCTACAATAAGTAACTTTAGATGCCAAGAACTCGCCTAAGTGTCCTAGCTGTCCTTAATAACTCTGTTTTCTGGAGCTGTACTAAACTGGATTTTATGCCTATTTCCTCTATCCATCTGTTCCGATCACTAGGGACAGTTCCCAATGCATTTATAACTACTTGGATACATTTTACCTGCACTGGTGGTGGTGGTGGTGGTGGTGGTGGTGGTGGTGGTGGTGGTGGTGGTAGTAGTGAGCAGCAGCAGCAGCAGAAGTAGTAGTAGTAGTAGTAGTAGTAGTAGTAGTAGGAGGAGGAGGAGGAGGAGGAGGAGGAGGAGGAGGAGGAGGAAGAAGAGTCAGAAGTCACTGTCTACACCTCTACTCTAAACTTGATTGACAAAGCTTTCTCGTAAACACGGGACATTAACGCATTTGTATCACATAGCTGGTCATAATTGTCAGTGGAGAGATATAAAAATCATTTCTCCACATCCTGTAAGGTCTTCATTAGACTTGAAGGAGAGGGGAAAAAAACTGTTGCATAGCGATAGAACTAGGCAGTTATATTTTTAGATTGCGAGCATGGGAAATGGAGACAAAATAGGGCTTTTATTTATTCTATTTTTCCAAGCAATTTCTCTTGTAAGGTTGAACCAGAAGAACATTTATTAACTGATAAGTGAAAACATGCGTAAAAAAAAATAGATATGATGTGATTTCCACCCACTCCCCAACAGTCTCTTTCGCTAAATCTCTCTCATATATATATATATATATATATATATATATATATATATATATAGAGAGAGAGAGAGAGAGAGAGAGAGAGAGAGAGAGAGAGAGAGAGAGACGACAGATAGATAGATAGATGCATGTATGCTCGTATGTATGTATGTACGTATGTATGTATGTAGGTATGTATGTATGTATTTATGTATGTGTGTGTGTATGGAATAAAAAAGTGTTTTACTAAATTCCATATCAGATAAATTCCTGAATTAACAAAACCATCTTCGCTACGAGAGAAAGCAAAACAAAGGATTGATGGCAACCGATCCCAAAATAACAAGGGTAGATAATCGCATGGAATCTACAATCCATCTCTTGTAATAGCATGCCTTTAAGGAAAAAAACCCATCTGTTTTTATTTATTTCATCTAGGGGATTTGTTTGAACATGTCCCTACGCCCGATAGACGTATTCTTTTATACTTTTACTTTTTTCAGTCATCTGACTGTGGCCATGCTGGAGCACCCCCTTGTGTATCTACATGTATGCATACATGCAAATATTCATACAAATATATACACGCGCATAAACACACACACACACCTCTAGAAATACGCCATTCTGCATTACATAGAGTTATGTATTTGTCAATATGCACGTCTACATACATACATACATACATATATATATATATATATATATATATATATATATATACATTTATGTACATCGACGTAATACATATCTATAAATATTTATATCAAAAGGTGCGAACCTCTATGCATGCATTTGAATTCCTCATATTCGTATGATATAATAACATGTGCGCCTTAGCATGATGGCAAAACTGTCAACAAATATGATAAAACAAGCTTCATTACGTGTGTATGTATATGTGAATATGCGTTTGTATTTACTGTGCACACGCATGTACGGAATGTGGTTTAGCAAGAAAAAGACTGATATAAAATTTAATCAGCATATGGAAAACCACAAGGTGTCTTACACACATATGTTGCTGTTTTTTTTTATTCACATAATCTCTAATCTATATGCAAATATATTCATAAATATGTATATATGTATATATATATGCATGCGTATACATTCAACAGGCATTTCATTTGGTATGTACAAACTAGGTTATCAAACACAATATTGATATACAATTTCATGAACATATGGATACCTGGAGGCGCCGTACATGCTGATGCATGTACAAAATATAAAGTATATACTTGATCCCACCCACTGTACGCATATATACACACAGTGCATATTATTATATTTGACGTAAATCAACAAACTTACATATCTCGTAAAAATTCTGCCACTCACCTAAGAATTTTCCCGCGAGGTATTGCCCAGGTGTGTGCGTGCGTCCGTATATGTGTAATTGTGTGAACGTTTGTGTGTGTACGTTTGTATGTTTGCGTGCGTGTATCTGTGTGTGCATATGTACCGTTAAGTCAGAGACAGAGAATGGGCGGAAGAGAGAGAGAGAGAGGGCGGAAGAGAGAGGGGGGCAGAAGAGAGAGAGGTGAGGGCGGAAGAGAGAGTGTGATTTGTAGGTAGCTAGCTAGCTAGCTAGATAGATAGATAGATAGATAGATAGATAGATAGATAGATAGATAGATAGATAGATAGATAGATAGGGAGAGAGAGTGAGAGAGAGTGAGAGAGAGAGGAAGATACGTAGATTGATAAATACATACATATATACACATGTATTTGTTTCCCGTTCTCTCGAAGCGGTGATAATAATGAAGGATATTTATGAAAAGTTATAGAGGGAATGATTAAAATTTTGTATTTGTTTCTATATGTGCACTTACGCTCGTGTGAGCGTATCTGAGTGCATAGGGGATTCTAGATTGAAAATTTGAGTGTTAGTTTCTGTTAACATTTTATTTTAAACGTCTAAATATCTACAAATACTGTATTTCGATCTCTGGCTCTATAAGCTACAGGAGGCAAAACTTGTTCTTCCACTCAGCTCCATTATATATAATCTATATAATTCTAAAACTCTGATTGCTTGCTTGTTTGTCAGTCATTTTATACCGCCAAACCGGCACATATTGGGAAAATACTCTGAAAGTAAAGAACCCCTAAAATATGAATACAAACGGAATGATACAAGTTTTGTGTAAATCGGACCCCGTATTCCCGAGATACGGGATTTGGGGAAGAAGGTGTTTTCACAAATTTAAGCAGTAAAACTTGGAGTTATTACCTTTACTGTGAACATCGAATAGTTTTGTTGGCATAACTACAGATGTGTATCCCACTGAATTTATTGCTTCATAACTTCCAGAAAAATGGAAACATTTTAACAAAATGTTCAACAAATACTGTTTATATGCTATGAATTAAAACTATATAGGGATTTATGAGGAACAATTTTTCCGAGGGGGTGGGGTGAGGACTTTCGGAAAATTCACATGATCCAACTTTTTTCCCTCATAACTTTCAGGAAAATGGATTTCTTTTAATGAAATTACATGCAAATACCATTCAACTGCATAGATTACGATTATAAAGAAATTTATGGGTAATATTTTTTCCGAGGGGGTGGGGAGAAGAGTTTCGGATTAAAAAGACCAAATAAGTTGGAACTACTCCGTTTTGACGGGGATTTTTCCCATTTTTTTAGTTCACCACAGCCTTCGAAATGATGGGGGGGGGGTACCTTTCAACTTAAAGACCCTGGGAGGAGCCTTTTCGGTGTACGATTCAAAGAAGATTTGGCTGTTGTTTCTAGTACATCCTAAACCACTTTCCGTTTTCATTCTCACATATATTGATGTTTGTTTTCTCAATATTTTTCTCCCATTAAACACATTTTATGGAATGATGATGCCGAAGTAACACACGCGTAGCCCGTTGGTGGAATATAAGCAACAACAACAAAAATTTTAATTGAAATTTTTACCCCGACCTCAATCAAGCGAAGCCGTGTCTGTGTGTAAGAAAAACATTTCCTAACAGAAACACTGTTTCTGGAGTTGTGTGTTGATATAAATAGTAGTGTTTTGAGATGAGGTGAGGCATTCAACACTATTGTGCAAAATCTTCCTTTACTAACTAGAGATCAAAAAATGAACGACATCCTGAAAACTCATCTAATGCAAAAAGCAACACAAATCGCTAAATAGACTACTAACAAATGTGAAACTCCACAAAACAACCACGAAACCAACAGTTAAAAACTGTGGACGCTCAAACTGTGGAACCTGCCCCAACCTACTTGAAGGCTCGGATTTCCTTTTCAAATAAGGGTAGAAGTTCACAATTAAATCTAGTTTCACTTGTGCTTCTGAGAACCTAATTTATGTAATAACCTGCTCGGGTTGCGGACATAACTATATTGGACAGACGAGTATGACCTTGAGAAGGAGAACCACTGTACATAAAGAGCAAATCCGTTTCCCGCAATACTGGCAAATTCCTCTCAGTGAACATATAGAAAAATGTGCAGATAACATCAAACCAAATTTCACAGTCTTCCCCTTCCACCAGTGCAAAGACACAATCTCTCCACAGAACTTTAAATAAAGAAACTTTTTTCATTGAAAAATACGGAACATGTCTTAATAGGCACGCATAACCAACTTTTATCTTTTTACATATTTCAATTCACGATTACATCACTTATTTTTTGTGTGTGTGTGTGTGTGTGTACACATATATATTCCCATCCCCTTATCGAAAGCTGAACAATTATCTCCCTTGGCCACAATAACAACAATAATGATAGCCAGTTACCTCCCCTTATTCTTCTGCTTGTGAAGCCATTCACTCGTAAATATCATCACACACAACATGGACAAAAATTTCTTCTTAAGAAAATACATATTCAAATAAGTAAACCATAATATCATGAATAGCGAAAGTGAAACCGGTCGATATATTAAAAATTGTATTAAAACTATGTAAAGTGTGTGTATTTTCCTTTTTTTAATTTCTTATATATATATATCTACACTCCTTCGTCTGGCCGAACTTGTCCTATCTCTCAACTGCTTCTCGTTCGTGGGAGATATCTACCAGTAGTTCTCGGGAGTGGTCATGGGGACGAGAATGGGCCCCAACTACGCGAACCTGTTCGTTGGTTATGTTGAGGCCCAAATATTCTCCAGTTTCACTGGTCTTACTCTCGAACTATACGGTCGGTATATCGACGACTGTATCGGTGCCACCTCACTCTCCCGCGAACATCTTGACTCGTTCCTCTCTTTCGTTCAATCTTTCCATTCTGCCCTCCACTTCTCCTGTACTATCTCTGACACCTCTGTCCCCTTTCTCGACATTTCGGTCAGCATCCTTTACTCCGCCCTTAGCACCTCCATCCACTACAAACACACAGACTCACACTCCTATCTCAACTTCTCCTCCTCCCACCCTAGACACACAAAACTTTCCATCCCCTATTCCCAATTCCTCCGTCTACGCAGACTTTGTAGCGACAGCCATGACTTTGAGACTCAGTCTCAACTCATGGCTCGCCACTTTAGCCTGCGTGGATATCCACCCACCACCATCCACACCGCCCTTGCCATAGCACGTTCTGTGGACCGTGCATCTGCTCTCACCCCCCGAACCCGCCCTGCCGTTTCCCGCCTCCCTTTTCCCCTCACCTACCATCCCACCACCCTACACCTCCAACGCGCCATCCTCCGAGCTTTCCGGCGCCTCCAGTCCGACCCCTCCACCTCCCACATCTTCCCTAATCGACCCCTCCCCTCCTTCAAACGAGCCCATAACCTACGAGACTTCTTGGTCCACAGCTTCTTCCCCAACCCAACCTCCCAACCTGGCTCGTTCCCTTGCTCCCGCCCACGCTGCCGCACTTGCCCCTACCTCTCCAACACCACCCTCCTCACCAGCACCCATCACCGACCCTATCGCATCACCGACTCCTTCACCTGCACTTCTACCAACATCATCTATTGTATCTCCTGCTCTCTCTGCCATTCTCTGTACATCGGACAAACGGGGCGCCGCCTGGCCGACCGATTCGCGGAACACCTCCGAGACATCAACGTTGGCAATGACACCCCGGTGTCACGCCACTTCCGTTCTGCCGGTCACTCCTTGCAGCAACACCTCTCCGTGATTGGATTGTCCGTGCACAGGGGCCATCCGGACTCCCGTTTGCGCCGTGAACAGGGATTAATCTTCTCTCTTCGCTCCTTTGCGCCACATGAGCCCAACTCCCCTCCCCTCTTCACCTAACCCTCTCTCCCCGACCCTCCCTCCTACCACCCATATCTCCCCCTCCCCCACCTCCACATCCCCCACCTCCACCTCCTGCTCCGACTCCTACTTCTTTGTACGTCTCTTCACCTCTCTTCATTCCTACTTCTCTTCACTCCTACTTCTCTTCACTCCTACTTCTCTTCCTACTTCTCTTCACTCCCACTTCTCTTCACCCCTACTCTTTCTCTCCTCTCTCTCACTCTTACTCTCTACACTCTTACTCTCTTACTCTCTCACCCTTACTCTCTTACTCTCTCACTCTCTTCTCTCTTTTCTTCTCTCTTTCCCTCTCTCTCACTCTCTTCTCTCTTTCCCTCTCTCTCACTCTCTTCTCTCTCACTCTCTTTCTCTTCCTCTCTTTCTCCCCCTCCCATACCCACCTTCCCCTTTTCTTACATCCACCTTCCCTCTCTTATACCCACCCTCTCCTCTCTTCCTCTCTTTCTCTCCCCTCCCATACCCACCTTCCCCCTCTCTTACATCCACCTTCCCCTTCCCCCTTCATCGTCAACACCCCCTCATAAGCTCATCCCACCACACCCCAACACACTCCTACTCTACCTTCCCACTCCACCCCATCCAATTCCTTACACCCACCACCCACCCCCTACCCACATACCCCACCCGTACCCACATACCCCTACCTCTACCCCCACCCCCAGCCTAACCCACACTCCACCCATGCCTTCCCCACTTCCCAACACCCTCACATCACATCACACCAACACCCTCACATCACACCACACACAAACTACAACTGACCAACTCCTTTCTGCCTTCCCCATTTTCACACACACATACGTCAAGATCACCAGCATTCTATCTCCCACACACACAGCCCCTCGTTCTTCGATCACCGTTCTTTCACCCCCTTTTCTTAGCTCTCCTGTGAAAAAAAATCTCTAACTTCCGGTCAGCCATTACTATGATTAGCCATTACTATGATTGACCGCTGACTGAACACTATTCAATCTTTTTTCTCCGTGTTTTTCTCCTTGTCTCCGTATTCTTTCTGTTGAAGAGCGTAGCTCGAAACGTCAAAGACTTTCCGTATTCCCGAGCGTCATACTAATACATCCTTTTGTTGTTTACACCACCTGTCCTCGTCTGTTGTTGTTTTTTTCGTACATTCTCCCATATATATATATAGATTAATATAGACAGCCGTGAGCAATGTGTTACCAAAAAGGAAAACTATAATTAGCAGTAAATATGAGTATGGTGTTAGAACACCTTCATTGCTGGAAATAAGCCCTAAAAAGCTCTAATGTTGTAGTTAAAGCACATAATTATGCACATATGTACTGACAGGGACTGTAACCGCCCGAAAACACCGGTCGAGAAATTCCCAATTCTGATTCGGCTGATTCCGGACTTACACATACGTATACATACAGACATGTATGTATCGTCATTGATTTCGACAAGTATCCAATCCATCAATTTACAATTTTTTTTTTCTTTTCATTGAAGTGCCGTTAAAGAGATTGAACATTTCCTTAAAGTAAATCTCAGACAGAACGAAGATGACATAACGTATGACAAGCTTATAGATTTGAATTAAAGGTCAAACTCATCCAGCAGTTTTCTCTGCTGCTTTACTTCTCTTCTTGTTTCATAACAGCATTCACCAGGGAGTGATGAAGTCGACTGCTATTGAGTTCACCACGGTTGTGAGTTCATAGGAGTTTCAAAGGGTGATCAAAGTCCGCGAAAACAGTTCCTGTCAGTATTCGTAAGCCTTCTCGCCGCAGGAATGCCCACAGAAGCGGCCCAACGCCACCAGGAAGAGCCGGATTCCGGAGCAGACGCCGCCTGGAATTCATCTCCAGTAATCTGGATTGCAACCCTAGCACTGCCAGTGTCAGATCTGCCCGCCTTGGGTGACCGTACCAGGGACTCGAAATCCCCGACGGCATAGCTCTGACACTCACTCCTTTAACCTTCCCACCACGATGAGGTCAAGTGGTGGACTCCTGCTGTTTTACTCACATGTTATAGGCCAACTGAAGGTCATTAAAAAATTACATTTGCTCAAAATGCCACACAGCGAGATTGAACCCAGAATCCTGTTGTTGCGAAATTAACAGTTCGGCCATAGTACCGAATTGTTAATAGATGCTTATTATTTTATTCAGGAGTGTATGTGTGTATGTATGTGTGTGTGTGTGTGTGTGTGTGTGTGTGTGTGTGTGTGTGTGTGTGTGTGTGTGTGTGTGTGTGTGTGTGTGTGTGTGTGTGTGTGTGTGTGTGTGTGTGTGCGCTTGTGTTCGAGTTTTTAGACCCCAGAATTGGCAAGAAAGTTGACTTTTAAAATCATGTCATTTGATACAAATATACGAAAATAATGAAATATCTGCAAGTTATGTGAAAGCTATTTCGTCATTAGAGCTTATAAATAATATATGAGTAGTTGAGCTGCCTAATAAAAGTGCTGACAATCGGATTGTTAAATTCACAAGGAACTGAAGGAACACAAAAACTCAAATATTTGTATTAATGATGTGTCTGTAACTTAAAAATCTAAGTGTTATTTCTCTGAAGAAATCATGTAGTGGAAAGAACTAAAGAAGAACGAACAAGAATACGTAAATACGACAAAATGTAATCTATTTATTAGTCAAACTATGATACAAGCATTTTTGTTCATTAGTAAGACCACACTATAGTATGAACACGATTTATAGTTAAAGAACTTAATTTAGATATATATCTTAATATGTTATATGAACCGGTAGATCTTTCAACTTATTTCACATCAATGTGTGTCTCGTAATTCAAAACTTTGATTTACAGTGCATAATCAAATTTATGATTAAGTGTATGGTTGTATTTTAATTTTTTGTATGCATTTTACTCATTGATTTCATGAGATTCTAATAGTCTACTAATCTTATACTTTCTTATCCACATCTCACATCTTATTGGCTATAAATATTTTCAATAAATTACAGAACTTTTTTCTTCTTTCCAATATCTTCCAAATCCTTTTTCACATCCGGTGACAACTCACTTGACATCACATAAAATACACCTTCGTAATATAATCACAGAAATTCTTGTTCAGCAAACATACATTCTATGTACTTGCTTCTTTACTTCAAATAACATTTTCACTCAGTAAGAATATTCAAAAGTTTTATTCTACACACAGCTTTCCTGTCCATTCTTATAAATTTGTCTTGCATCTCATGAAAGCTCTTCGCATCTCATATCACATGTTTCTGTACCCAATGATATGTCATCCTCCATCTCCTCTTCCTTCCCCATCCAACGTCCATACGTATATCGAAATCACGCTTTTCGCCACACTCCATTACTTCTATGTAGTTAACTATTCAATCTACTTGTCAACCCTCAATTTAAATATATTATGCTTAAATTCCAAAGAAGAACATAGTTTCGTTCTCACAAAGCTTTGATTCTGGAACTGCAATGATACGTGTATCTCTTTATGATTTGATTTGAATTTTATCATCAAAGTTTTGGAAACTTATCTGGCTTAATCGATGTTTAACGTATTGATTTATGATTACTGCTTTACTGTATGACCTTTATAAAAAGCGTCATTTACTTTTATCTCTCTAATCTTCTCATTCTCCCGCTCTCACTTGTACCACATCTCTCTCTCTCTCACAACTACTCTATTTATCCATCCGTTTGTCTGTTTTTCAGTCTGGTCTTACTCTGATCTCTATCAAACTTTGTTTTGTAGTGTTTTTGCTTTTAATCTTGGTCAGTCACACTTCACAGTCTCTTAGTCATTTCTTAATACTCCTCTCTCTTTCTCTTTCCCTCTCCTCTCTTTCTAACTTTCTATCGTACACTGTTCCAAGTGCTATTCCTTTTGAAGCGTAGGCATAAATACACTAAAAATATGTGAACATCGTGTTTATTCATCGGTGGTCGATGAAAACTGTGAAATGCAGAGGACTAGAGAATCGCAAATGCGCCCACCTGTATTACACCTACTTACCCTCTTTTTTACAGGTCATGTTTTTTCTCTTGCTGAGTTTCAAGTAATCACTCGGAATCCCAATTTAGTCGCCAACAATATAACAAGTTTTACATGCTACCAATAACACTCACAATGACCTTATATAATATATAGATATATTATAAATATATAAATAATATAAATAAACAAAAGCATCGTTACCGAACGGTTTCATATGTATTTAAAATTCGAAATATGGCAAATTTTTAATAACTATTCTTAAATGGCATCGATTCGGTGTTGTATTTCTCCTATCACAATACCACATTTTCTCGTTATTTTGCAATTCCTAACCGTTTTGTTACTAGTTTATACTAGTATCTCTTTATTCATTTGCATCCACCCGGAAAAAATCCCTTTTGCAAAGAAATTTCCTATGGACTTGAAACTACTGTGGAGTTTTGTTTGTTTACTTTGTGTTTTCTTTTTCATTGTTACATTAATTACACAAATATACAAATACTTAAATGCATAAATAGGGGGCAATACTCATATTTTACATGCACGGGGTGCTGCAGGACGACCGATGAAATTTACCGGCAAAGCCGCGGTGGATAATCACTTTGTTTACAAACGGCGTTGCTCCGACTTGATCCCGGCTCTCGAGCTGAGACTAGTGAAGAAAACAAACGAAAATTAAAAAAACTAAACAGATATGGAAATGTGTATGTGTGTGTCAAGATGGATAAGTGCACATTCCAGCATCAGCATTTCCCTACAATCTGACAAACTTCCAATGTCTCCATGGCCATTGTAACAGGATTTTTGAAGACCAAGTACATAAGCCCACAGGTCGGAAATGGTTGGGCACTGTACGAGTGCGCGCAGAACGGTTTCGTCGATAGATAGATAGATAGATAGATAGATAGATAGTTAGATAGATAGATAGATAGATGCATGCATATATATTCTTTTATTTGTTTCTGTCATTTGGCTGCGGCCATGCTGGAGCACCGCCTTTAGTACTTAATCTATCGAACCTCTTTTGCCGAACCGCTAAGCTACGGGGACGTAAACACACCAACATCGGTTGTCAAGCCATGGTGGGAGAACAAACACTCGAGGCACAAACATATATATATATATATATATATATATATATATATATATATATATATATATATATATATATATATATATATACATATATATATATATATAACACGGGCTTCTTTCAGTTTCCGTCTACCAAATCCACTCAGAAGGCTTTGGTCGGCCCGACGCTACAGTAGAAGACACTTGTCAAAGTGATTTTCTAACGGGAGAAAAGTATGCTATATATATGTGAAGCTGGGAAATTTTTCTCCAATACCGCCAGAAATTTTCTATATAGATTAGTAGTTATTGCGCAATTGAAAGGAAGATTATACCGGACTATATCATTATTCTTAGAATTCTGAATTTTACTAAAATAGACTCTATCAGCCTCTCTATTTGCCTCCTGTTCCTCTAGATAGATTTGTATTTACCAATAGCTATTACCAATAGCTAAGAGCGGATTTCTTCACTCAGCTGGGTCTTATCATCTGCATGCACTGCAAGAATATCATGTGGCCGGCACTTATGCACTAAGTCTGATATTCACTTAATATTGTTCAATATGCATAAAACAGAGACCTAACAAGGCGCCTCAATTTAAGTAGCTAATTCAACTGAATCTTAATTGTTATATATATATATATATATATATATATATATATATAGTTCAAAAAAGAAAAACGACAAAATAACAACAAAAAACAACAACGCGAGGACGTGATACAGATATTCTGTTACTGGACGCTCAGGAAAGGAAAGAAAGAGAATTTGACGTTTCGAGCGGAGCTCTTCGTCGATATATTTCTAAGCTGATGCTGCAACTTTGCATGTGTGTTACGTGTACGTTTGTATCCTGTGTCTGTCAACAGTCTTCGCCAAATCATATCTCTAGTTTTTATCACTAATTTATGCTCATTATGTCTCGGTTTTACAGCTCGCTATTTCATTTGACGTGGTTCTTGATACTAATTTTGACCACCCTCATTTACTTCCTCACACCACTACCGACACCGCTTACACTGACTTTTCTCCCTTCAGCCTCTTATTACACGTTACCCTCCGATACGCATTCGCAGCCGTGCTTTTAACATACATACATACATACATACATATATAATACAAGCATACATGCATACATGTAGACAACCATGCCTACATACATACATACATACATACATGCATTCATACATATATGCATACATACCCACTCTCGTGCTTACTCGGACGCGCACATCACATAAAGTGGCATGTCTGTGCATATGCGTGTGTGTGTGTGTGTGTGTGTGTGTGTTATTTCTGTCCGAGCAAAGCCAAGTGCCAGACATTTTCGAACTATGTGCACGCGCGCGCATGTGTGTGTTTATTTATCTACGTTCTTATGTATGTATGTATGTATGTATGTATGTATGTATGTATGTATGTATGTATGTATGTATGTATGTACGCATGTATGTATGTATGTATGTATCTATGTATGTATATGAAAGTATGGAAGTATGTTTTTCATTTTTCTGCCCAACAAAGGACAAGTGCCGTATACGTATGTTCGATTTTTTTCTCCTCCTTACGACAAACTAACCATTCGACTTTTTTATTTTTATCTACGAACTTTTAGAAGATAAAGTGGGTAGAAAGAATAAAGTGGCCAGAAAGAAAGGCCATGGTAAATACACAACAGATTGTATCGATCAAAAGATTGTCAGTTCGTTTCCTGTCGCTAGCATACTTATTATAGTTTACTGACCCTATCTACTTAACAGAAAATAAAACCATTAATATGAGCAGTTCACGATTGCATACTGTTTCCACACATAGCTTTTATAATTTTGTTTTAAAAATCTTTCCTCTAACAGAAATCACCGCTACACTGATGTGATATCCAGAGAAAATAAGTAAATTTCGACTCTCCATTACGATGAAAACTGCAATAAACTACGGAGTAGTTAAGGTGGAAAATAAGAAATGACAGGAAAACCACCGTGTGGTGTGATCTCTCTCTTTCCTATGTACAACTATTTCTCTCCAAATAAGTATGAATAATAAAAAAAAAATAAAAACCAGAAAGAATAATGAAAATTATCAAACGGGAAAAACTATGTTCGTGTACCCATACACATTCACTTTTTCGCCTTCGATTATTACATATTCTCACTTACTCAGTCGAATTTTTAGCGGCGGAGAGGGAGGATTTTTTTGTTTTTGTTGTTGTTTTTTTCTTTCTTGTAATTTCTTTCTTTTCTTTTTTTTTGTCATTTTATGTTCATTTCCACATTTTCAGAGTAAAGCAGGATTTATTTGCAAGTAAAATTGCTCCTGAATTCCTTTCGTTGTATATACATACACACGCGTGGGAGCACACAGCTACTCAAAATACGGCCTAAGATAATATATATATACATATATATATATATATATATATATATATATATGTCCATGCACAGGGATGTACACAGACACAAACATATATATATACATATGTAAACGTATATGCGTGTGATATTTATGTACATACATACGCACGCATAAACACTGATAGAAAAAATAACGGGAAAGCTTATAGTCACAAGCATACAGAAAACTAACAACACTTTACACATATACATATTATAGGTGTTCGAAACCCACATGTTTGTGTGTATGTGTGTATGTTTATACACATACATACGCACACATATATACCAACACCTTTGTTTATGCTGCAGTATACATAAAAGTCGGCAATCAGTTATGTTCACCTTATATATAAATATATACATATAAACATAAATACACACATACATACATACATACATACATAGACATGTACGTGCACACAGACACACGTACACATACACGCATACATACATGTATACATTCATAAATATATATCTATACATGTACACACACGCTTGTATGTATTTATACATATGTGTATATATATGCGTGCGTGCGTGCGTGCGTGTCTGTGTGTGTGTGTGTGTGTAAGTGCAAATAGAGATAGATAGATAGATAGATAGATAGATAGATAGATAGATAGATAGATGAATAAACATAAATGCTTTTTTACTCGGAAATATTCTCCAGAATACGCACAAACGTTGATATATATACTCACACTTGTACCCCTGCCAACATGTATAAATGTATTTATTTGTATAGGGACATCACAATGTTCTCACGTATACATGTGTACACATATGCCGATTCACAGATTTTGAA
>NC_142928.1:175754860-175769860 GCF_046866305.1 Octopus bimaculoides | reverse complement strand
TGCTCTAAATTAACACGATCACTTATATACTTAACAGTTAGCCACTGCAAAGCAAGGCACCAAACTACTTATTAACTAAATCATAAATCTTATAATCAAAATGGTGATAGCCGAATAAAAACCAAAACAGTTCAATATTCTTTGAAGTAGTGTAATAATAAAATTGACTTGCAATAGTATTCTAATTATTAGAATATAAACGTTATTTTGAACACAGTTAAGAGTTGTAATGTAGTAAACTTAATTTAAAAGGGAAGAAATGATTCTGGAAGGCGTTTTATTATTCACCCGGTGCCTCGTAATTTGCTACAAGTTTCAGACACAATTCTAATTGAATTGTGTACAGAAGATCTAGAACGTAACATGTCAGCATGTTTTCACCTATGTCTAAGTATGTGTAAGTATTCCTTCTTCCCTATGTGTACGCATATTCTTAACGTCGGGATTATATACAATATCATGTAATGATTTATACACTCCCTATTTGAAAAGAAATTTCTGGTTTAAGCACGTTTAATTAAAGAGTTTCGATTGATTTATTGATGAAGTCATTCCTTCTCGTATTGAATGTTTGAATAATGAGTTGATTAATATCTGGATGTGAAAGGAAGATGTATAGATAGAAATTACGAATGGATTCAATTCTTCTGTGATCGTACAAATTAAGGTTAGTCGCCGTTTTGTTCTATAATGACTGACTTGTAGAGACAGATGCCTTCTCTAGACTCGAAGTAACTTCTAGAAAGCAGAATCTCAAAAGCAATTAAATGTCTACTATCGGAAAGTTATCGATTGCGTTAATAACTTTGTCTACTATAGGCACAAGACCTGAAATGTTGAGAGAAGGGAGCTAGTTGGTTACATTAACCCTGACACTCGACTGGTACTTATTTTATCGACCCCGAAAGGATGAAGAGCAAAGCCGACCTGGGCGGAATTTGAAACCAGAACGTAAAGCCAGATGAAATGCCGATAAACATTTTGAGCGCTATACTAACGATCCTGCTAGATTGCTGCCTTTCAATTTAGTTAATAATACCACGGAAACTGGTATGAAAACTGCAGCATCCTAATAACTATGTCTTTTATTCTTTATCACTTAATTGCATCTGTCACCGGACTGAAGTCATGCTGGGGTACCGCGTCGAAGAGTTTAGTTAAACAAATCAAACTGTGGTGGAGGATAAAACAAATATGAAGACACATGCACACACACACACACACACGCACACACACACACACACACACACACACACACACGCACGCACACACACTCATATATAACTAGATAGACAGATAGATAGATAGATAGATAGATAGATAGATAGATAGATAGATAGATAGATAGATAGATAGATAGATATGTATGTATGTATGTATGTATGTATACGACGAGCTTCTTTCAGTTTCTGTCACAAGGCGTTCGTCGTCCCGGGCTACAGTGGAAGACTCCTGCTCAAAGTGTCACACAGTTGGGCTGAACCCGCAACCATGTGGTTAGGATGCAAATTTCTCACCACACACCCACTCCTATGTTAGAACATTTTTATTTTTTCGCATAGCCAGTAAGTAAATGTTGCACTTTTTCTAACCAAGTGCATCATATCCATCAATGTGATACTAAGGACAAAATGATGGGAACACCTAGCATCATAGCATCATAATTTTGAAATATCTATAAAATCGTCAAAAGCTTGTTTATTTTTATGCTTTTTGATCTATTATTAGTGTTGCTTAATGTGTTTTGCTAAAATTGCTGTTTCTTTTCAGATATCATCAGAAAAAGGGAATTAAAATTCATTAAAATGACAGATCTATCGGACTTTCAAAGAGGTCAAATTGTTGGTGTTCGTATGGCAGGCGCTAGTATAACGAAAACAGCCGAAATGTCTGGTGTATCAAGAAGTACTGTCTCGAAAGTAATGTCAGGATTTGAGAAAGAGTGAAAAACCTCTTCGTCGAAACAAAACTCCGGAAGAAAACCAAAACTCTCAGATAGGGACCGTCGGACGCTTACGCAAATTGTTAGAAAGGATCACAAAAGTACAGCTCCCTAAATTACTACAGAGCTTAATGAAGTCCTCGAGAACCCAGTTTCCACAAAAACTGTTCGCCGGGAGCTGCAGAAAGCCGGATTTCACTGGAGGGCTGAAATCAGAAAACCACTACTTTCAAAAACAAACGTTAAAAAACGTTTAGAGTGGAGTAAAAACCTACAGAATTGGTCCCTAGAGCAGTGGAAGAATGTTATTTTTTCGGACAAGTCATCCTTTACCTTATTTCCTACCGCCGGTCGAGTATACATGTGAAGACAGCCAAAAGAAGCATTTGACCCAGACTGCCTTCTTCCAACTGTTAAACATGTGATGACCTGGGGGGGGTTATATCTTGGAAATCTGCCGGCCCAATGGTTTACCTTCATGGCAGAATTAATAGTCAGGAATGTTTAAGCATTTTCTCTGACAAAATTCATCCTATGGTTGCAGAACTGTTTGCGGAGGGAAACGCAATCTTTCAAGATGATAATGAACCAATTCACACAGCTAAAGTTGTTACTGAATGGCACGAGGAACATTCTAGTAAAGTTGAATATCTTATCTGGCCAGAACAGTCCCCAGATCTCAATATTATTGAACATTTATGATGCACTTTAGAAAAACATGTAAGGAGTCGATATCCTCCACCATCATCACTACAAGAACTGGAGACTTTTTAACTGAAGAATGGATAAAAATTCCTTTGGAAACAATTCAAACTTTGTACGAGTCCATACATCGTAGAATTCAAGCTGTAATTACTGCCAAAGGCGAACCTATCCCATATTAAAATAAATTTGTTTGAAATTTTAATATTTTGTCCAACCCCTGTATATACACACACACACACATATATACACACATACATATAGATACACACATACACACGTATATATTTATATATAATATTTATATGCATGTATGTATGTATATATATGTGTGTGTGTGTGTGTGTGTGTGTGTGTGTGTGTGTGTGTGTGTATTTTTATTTGTATTTGTGTATGTGTAAAGTATAACTTGTTTTTTTTACCCTTGTATCTTCAATCTCGTGCCATTGGTCTAGGCGCCTTCTACTAAACAGTTCTCGTGGCGTTTGTGATTTTCTACGATCACTAGAACTTCCAAGTTGATTTTGACGTTCCTTGATCACAGGTCGCCTTTCGTAAAGCTTGCTTTGGCCAGTCTCGAACTTCATGTATACTTCGACATCCAATTCCCAAAAACAAATTATGCCCCGCGATCTCACGAAATTTTATAAATCCCTATGACGTCAACAACAAAGAAATCTCGTGAGAAAGTATCAAGTTTCTAAAATGGATTGTTTTGTTACAATTGTAGGACACCTGTCATATGTACAGATGTGGGTTCAGGGACCCTCGGGCAACGTTTGACTGTTTCTATTCAAAAGGATTTTCCAACCCAATAACTACATGCTAATATTTATAGCTTTATATATCCGAAGTGGTATCAAAAGTCTCCCAGGCTAGTTATATTTAATAAAAAAATAACTTATTCACGTAAGTTTCATCATCTCCTTCGAAATATTCACCTTGCGCAGTAGTACACCGGCTCCAGCGTTCCTGCCACTTTTGGAATCCAGCCTGGAAGTCGTTTTCCGTAAGGGAGTCGAAGGCCTTCTGCGATTCGCTCTGGATCTCGACAACGGTGTAAAAACGGCGGCCTTTCAGCTGTATTTTCATCTTGAGGAAGAGATGGGTGCTCGCAGGTGCTAAATCTGGCGAATAGGGCGGGTATGGAAGCGATACTGTGTTGTGTTTGGAGAGAAACGCAAAAGTGAGGAGAGTTCGGTGACAGGGTGCATTGTCGTCGTGAAGAATCCAATTCTTTGCGCCCCACAGATCCGGTCGCTTTCGCTGAATGTCCGCGCTGAATCGCTTCAAAACATCGCAGTAGAACTCTCGGTTGACGGTCACCCTGGGGGTCACTCTGGGGGACGAATTCTCGATGCACAACACGCGGTTGTCGAAAAAAAACGATGAGCATGCTCTTGACCGACCATCAGCTCTGTCGTTGCGCTTTTGAAGAGCCCGTGCCACGCAAAACATTGCGTACGACCCGTGGCCTCGTTGCCGTAAGCTTGCCGAAGCAAATTCAATGTCTCTGTAGCAGACTTCCCAAGTTTAACGCAAAATTTCACGTTGATTATTTGTTCCATGACAAAGTCGCAGACTACAGCATACACGTGATCACAAAAACACAAATTTCACAGCTTGCGAAGTAGCCACCGCGATGTCACTCGGCACACTACTTCATGAAGGTCACTACTAGCTCTTACCGCGCATGCAACAGTGTGCTGCCATCTGTTTGTACTCTACAGAACTAGTCTGGGAACTTTTTGACACCACCTTGTATATACTTCGAAATCGAGTTCCAAAAACGTAAAAGAATGGGGTTAACCGATTTCAACACCCCGACAGGTGTACAGATTCATTCGTGGAAAATCAAATTAAGATTTTTACCATCCCCGCTTTGCATATATAACAGATGACAACCACACACAGTTCATGCAGTAATACCATTTCTTTCTTTTCTAACCCGCTGACATATCCGGTCGACCGAATGGCTGATCGCGCGAAACTACAGTTCGGTTCTTTATTCCGCTCATCTCAGGAATTTGCTCCTATATTTATATTTTCCAAGCAAACGCGCATATATCCATGCATATTTATTAATTTTCTCTCAAACATATGATTATTCCCCCTCTATCCCCTTCTCCCTCTCCTCTTCTCTTTCCACTCCTCTCCTTTCAGTCCCTCTCTCTCTCTCTCTCTCTCTCTCTCTCCTTCTCTCTCACGTTTCTCTTCTCGCTCTCCCTGTCTCTCTCTTCTCTCTCTCTCTCTCTCTCTCTCTCTCTCTCTCTCTCTCTCTCTCTCTCTCTCTCTCTCTCTCTCTCTCTCTCTAATACTACTCGCTTTCTCTTTCCCCATGTTCATATTTCAACAACGGAAATTAACGATTCTTTCAACATATGAAATTACACAAATAACGGGAATATGATAAGAAGATATTCCGCGTATCTTTCACCATCAGACAAGCTCAGCTCAGGTAAGTTAATAATTGTGTCAGGTGATGATAACAGACTTAACAAGAAATAATGCAAATACTACAAATAATATATATATATATATATATATATATATATATATATATATATATAACACCGCCATCAACATTTACAACAAAAAAATCACTACAAGGTTTAACGAATTGCCTAAATGAAAGTGAAAAGATACTATGATAATGCGATAAAAAGAATGAATTTCTAAGAAATATGTCAATGGGAAGGTATATAACGCAACGTGAAGAATTCTACACTTCACGATATTTCATACTGAAACCATAATTTACTTGTTCAATTGGAATAATCATTTATACAATCACAGCCACGTTCATATATATATATATATAATACAAAGAATATATATGCATGTATACACACATATATGTACATACATCTACATGTGTATATAGATGCATAACCCTCGATTCAATAACACTGTGCACAAACTCTATACTTTTTAAATACACTTGGAACTTACAAAGTATTGGAATCTTATATGTATACCATTCTGCCTAAATTATGGATCTACAGATGCATATCCCTGCATATCTCACATCTATTTTCATTCTTCCACTTCACTTTCTATTTCATATCTTATCTAAATTAACTATTGCTTAACCATTTTGTCACACCGTCTCCGATGAAGGGATATATAAAATATCTCCGAAAAAAAAACAGCTGTAAGACCTATTTATAAATATTCTAAAACCTTTCACAGCCTTGGATTTTTATCTCATTCTGAAAATTTTAAATATATATATATATATATATATATATATATATATATATATATATATATATATATATATATATATATATATATATATATATACACACATTGACCATGATAGATCGCTAGCCACTAAACACTCTTTATTTTCTCTCCTTGTTTCTTTCTGTATTCCTTTCTGTGGAATATTTTAAAAACGTAGGCTCGAAACTTTTAAGACTTTTTCACTTCCCGAGCGTTAAACTAATACATCTGTTTGTTGTCTACACCACCTGTCTTCGTCTTTCTTTTTTTTTTTTTGTCATTTTGTTTTTTTTTTGTGATTGGAAGTGTTATCATGTACATTGTTTTGACTTGATATAAAAGATAGGATACAGTAAATATTCTGCTCAATACCATAGATTTGCTTGTCAGTTGTTTGACTTTAACCAGTTGAGCATGTCCCTTAGTGGCTAACGATATGTGCATCTCTGATCACGAGCAGAAGTAGTGGGAGAGCATCGTAGCCGTGTGTTGAGAGGAATTCTCTGGAATTTGGATAATTCACTTTTGGAAACATGGGTGTTTCGTTCAAAATCCTTAAACAACCCTTATTCAAAGGATGGGCTACTCGACCTGAAGAAAATTCTAACCGGGCCCCACCTGCAAGGTCATGTGCTGTTTATCTTGATATGAGATCACCATGTTGCATACATATGGTTGTGATGCATGTGCCTGGTGTACCTTTATCAAGCGGGTAGTCATGATGGGTATATTGGGCTTTGCATACTTTACCCCAGTGTCACTTTGGCAAGAAATGGAAGCAAAATTGAAAGAGGATAATGATGATGAAGATAATAATAATAATAATAATAATAATAATAATAATACTAATAATACTAATAATAATAATAATAATAATAATAATAATAATAATAATAGTAATAATAATAATAATAATAGTAATAATAATAACGTAATTGAAGGAAAATATGAAATATTTTGGTATGTGATTTTTGGTCCAGCCTGTATATATACATACAAACGCACAAATACATGCACTCACACACACACACACACACACACACACACACACACATATATATATATATATATATATATATATATATATATATATATATATATGTGTGTGTGTGTGTGTGTGTGTGTGTGTGTATATACAGTTATGTGTGTGCTTGCATGTAAATGTATGCGTGCGTATCCTTGTGTATATTTAAGTGTAGATTTTGTGCACGTGAATGTGTAGCCACGGGTATATCTGAATAATTGATAATTATCACTCTAGCTTTTAACGGACACTAAAGAGATTTGTCACAAAACGTATTTAAAATATGAATAAAATGCAATTGTATATGAAATATAAACGAAATAGCTTCCAATTCAACGTGTTTAAACGAAAAAGCTGTTAGCTCGTAGACACTCATATGTTGGAACATATTCCTAAACAGAAATGTAATATGCTTCTTAAATAATCAGTATTGTTTTAAACAGAGTAACCAAGTCATAGCTAACATGTTTGCTCGACTAATCTAAAGGCAAATGTATGTATGTACAAACACACATTGAAACGTATACACACACACAATGAAACGCACACATACACGCGTACACACACACACACGCGCGCACAGGCACCACATACACACACACGAAGAAACATACTCATACACTCAGACAGACCCATATATTCATCATTACATTTATATTGAGTTCTGTGAGCAATTACTGTTTGTAGTTTCGTGCATATCAAAAACGCGCATATTTAATTGTTTATAGGTGTATTTTCTTGGGCGTACATATTTGTTGAGTGTATGTAAGTATCTATGTATCTTCAACCCCTAGCAGATGCTAAACCTCTACTCGGTTCAAGTGAAACCGACAATGAAGGACTGCTTTCACTTTTAGGTCATGTCTTCTACGTACATAAACATCATGGGACATATCCTTAGAAGCCTTCGACAAAGTGGCATTCAACCAGCAAAGGACACGATCCAGGCCTTGTTCTGTCGGCATGCTCTCTCCTCCCTGCCTTTTCAGTCTCTTCTGTAATGACCTCTGTTCTTAGGAGCTAGTTGCTGTCATATTTCAACTATTTAACTACTATTATATATATATATATATATATATATATATATATATATATATATATATATATATATATATATAAGGTTGAGGAGGGTATTGGATTTAACCAAACCCCGGAGGATACAGGTAATACCGAGTAAGTGCTGTATACCGATTACAGAAACAGCTGTAAGACTCTATCCATAAAATTCTTCAACCTTACCTTTGCTCTCTTTATCCTTTTGTTTTTATATATTTACATATATATATATATATATATATATATATATATATATATATATATATATATATGATTCAGTTGAATTAGGTACTTAAACTGAGGCATCTCGTTAGGTTGAAATAAAATGCACACACAACAGTATTATGTAAATATCAAACTTGATATAGAAGTACCGGCCGGTTGATATTCAAGCAGTGTATGTAGACAATTAGACCCAAATGAAGAAATCTGCTCTTTAGCTTTTCAGACATGTACATTATATTAAGTATACAGTCCATAATATTTACGAAGGGCAGATTCCGAGACAGGTGAATAAAATATGAGTAACAGTAACGATACAGGTACCAATCCATTACGACCCTTTCTAACGACTCATTTAATTGATTAATGAAAACATTACATCATTATGAAGAAACCGTTTTCGTCAGATGAATTCATGAACTTCAAAATTAAGGACATTCAAACTGATTTCACGTAGTTTAAAATCCACAGAGCAAAACATTTTCAGTGATTCTGCTACTATTTCAGTTGACAGAATGGATTTATCAGAATAATGTATATATCGTGTATAATACGGCCACGTCCTCCTCTTTTGTTATAAGTAGAAATAATTGGATTGTCAATTATTCCTTCCCCTTCCTAAAAACTCTACTAACCTCTAATTTTTTCTGCTCTGATTAAATATACACTATTCTGATAAATCTATTCCTATTTCTTTATTGCCCACAAGGGGCTAAATATAGAGGGGACAAACAAGGACAGACATAGGGATTAAGTCGAGTACATCGACCCCAGGGCGTAACAGATACTTAATTTATCGACCCCGTAGTGATGAAAGGCAAAGTCGACCTCGGCGGAATTTGAACTCAGAACGTAACGGCAGACAAAATACCGCTAAGCATTTCGCCCGGCGTGCTAACGTTTCTGCCACCTCGCTGCATTCTGATAAATCTATTCTGTCAACTGAAATAGTAGAAGAATCACTGAAAGTGTTTTGGTCAATGGATTTTAAACTATGTTAAATCACTTTGAATGTCCTTCATTTTGAAGTTAATGAATTCGTCAGACGAAAACGTTTTTCTTATACTGATCTAATGTTTTCATTAATTAAAGGAGTCATTAGAAACGACCGTAATGAATTGACACCTGTATCTCTACTGTTATTCATTTATATATATATATATATATATATATATATATATATATATATATATATATAAGCAATGTTAAATCTCTGAACGAGGTATTAACAGTAACTGCACGACAAGGTGAAGTATATTTGCCACTTAAATGTGGCTGACCCCTTTGCAAATACAGACAGGACACAGATGTGTGTCAATAGCCAGCTGAAGGAGATGTTCTCCTGGGGCTAAAAGCAACAGTAACATCCACCTTTAGGGGTCAGCGACACACACACACACACACACACACACACACACACACACACACACACACACATATATATATATATATATATATATATATATATATATATATATATATATATATATATATATATATATATATATATACATATATATACATATATATATTCATCTATGTATATTCATGTACGTATGTACACATTTATCTATGTGCATGTATATGTATATAATGTATACATATGTACGTATGTATGTATGTATGTATGTATGTATGCATGTATGTATGTATGTATGCATGCATGCATGTATGTATATATGTATGTATGTATGTATGTACGTACGTATGCATATATACGTATATACTTTTACCATTGTTTTTCTTTCATAGTTTGTTTGAAACTGATCAGGTTGAAAGTGTTTGAATGCCTAGAAGTCATATGCAGGATAAATATGGGAGGGAAAGGCATTCTAGAAGAGCCGCGTTCGAGGGCGGAGTGCGTGGCCTACAGGTGAGCACAGCAAAATTCGTTGCTCAAGAAGGAGGCATACGTGAGTAGAATGGGCATTTGTGGAGATCGTATGCATCTAGTTTGCTGAAATACACAGAATAGTTCAAATGAATAGGGATGTAGTGTTGGCGGAATATGTCAAGCTAATGAAGCAAAGCGTCTTTCAGTTAAAGGCCTGTTGATGTTGTTGATGGTGGGATGGGGTGGGTGGTTGGGGGTTCTGTAGGTTTTCAAGTTCATTTGATTGTTGTTGTTAATGTTGCTGCTGTTACTATTTATGTTGTGGTTGGTGTTTGTTGCTGATGTTTTTTGTTGCTGTTGGTGTGGTTGTTATTGCTGTTGTTGTTGCTGTGTTTCTTATTGTTGTCGTTGCTATTGATTATGTTGTGGCAAACCTATTATAAAACCTATTCCATCCATCAGCACCCATCTTCGAAATAGAATCTGAAGAGAACGTGATCAAATACACATTCCCTTTCCTAAGACGGGAGAACGTGAGTTGAAAAAAATTTTACGGATAACTCTAGTAAATCGAGCGGCCATAATTAAAAATAATTTTCTAATTTATTATTTCTTTTAATTCAAAGTTGGAACTTTATTAATGATTCTCCAGTGCATAAATTCATAAAGCTAATTAATGTTAATTACTTGTTTATTATGTGGGTGGGATAACACTGTCGTTTGCATAATAAAGCGATTTGTTTATGATACAATTATGTCTACTATTGTTAACTTTAATATGCATTTTGGTTCACTGTTTTGAAGTATTTCAACCTTGTCTAGTTTCATAGAAATTTGAAAAATTAACATATGACCGCATTTTGCAGGTTGATACACGACTAATTATTTACGCTTTGATGCAAACTATTCTATATATTATTTTACAGAAAGTATATTTTCATTTTATTCTAGACTGTTTCATATAATATTTTTAAATTCTTTAAAATTTTCTCTGGTACGACTACAATATTGCCAAGATCACACTCAGACTAAGTTTTTAAACTACCGAAGAAGAAAGGCTGTGAAATGAAGATCTAGATCATGTAAGCAAACTATCAGAGAAGGAATAAGGAGAGATAAAAAGAGAAAGAAGAAAGAGTAAGGATGAATAAGAGAATAGATGGAAAGATCAAATAGTAGATTATACTCAAACTAGTCAAGACATACCATAAGAAGAGAAAAAAAAATCAAGGGTATTCTTTTAAAGGAAAGATGGAGGGAAAAGTAAACTACGTGTCCTCGTCTTAGCTGTCACCTTTTCATCTATTTACATATATTAACTTGGCGTAATTAGAATAATGGCATATTGTATTCTTGCGATACCTTAAAAATCTTCAAAATTTTGTATATTGCTATATAATGTGCAGTTGTTTCATATTTATTGCCTATAGATTTATCTTCAGAAAACATCTTACAAATATGGATTTCTTCAAAAGACGTTATCAACGGTTAAGAAAGAAATACACCCGTTGCCACTTTAATAAAATTTTGAAAACCTACACTGAGCATATAAACGCACCACTGTAGAATCATATTCATTTTCTCTCGCTAGGATTGCACGACACTATATGAAACCTAAGGACACGAAGCAT
This sequence comes from Octopus bimaculoides, assembly GCF_046866305.1. NCBI lineage: Eukaryota > Metazoa > Mollusca > Cephalopoda > Octopoda > Octopodidae > Octopus > Octopus bimaculoides. The sequence goes on along the minus strand of NC_142928.1, from coordinate 175,758,221 downwards.
AAAGTTAGTATTATTATTATTTTGCTTTTCCTCGTGTATTTTCGGTAGTATATGATTTTCATTAAATATTGCACATTGAATTTCCACAACATAAAAATATACTGATGGATATGCAAAGAAATATTCGTATATGTCTATGTGTATATATTACTATATGCATATATAAGTATGTATGTATATATATATATATATATATATATATATATATATATATATATATATATATATATATATATATATATATATATATATATATATATATATAGTATGGACCAAAACAGTTTGTTTCAAATTCGTTAGTACACTTGAGTTTCAAATATGATGCTAGTCGTCAGCCATTTTGAATTTCAATAACAGAAGTCGATTGTTATTACCGTAAGGTGAGTTGCAATTGGCCAAGGAAGGTCACGCGGTGTCGTGGTTTGATGTTGGTATATGGATAACAGTTAGATGGAAAATACCGCATTGTGAACAGGAAATTGACCACGTGGAGGACAGGAAATAGACCACGCAGCGATTAGGTAATCGCTCAGGTTGTTAGGGCACTGATTATAAGTACTAATTATTAGTACTAATTATTCTTTTGATACAAACATGGATTTGCAGAACACTTGGCACCAGTGAACAACGGTTTCAACTCTGTATTGATAGCCGATCCGAACAGTTGAATTACCTGGAACTTATTTTGAAGTAATCTGTCTAGCCAGATTACGCAAAAGTGCTTTTACATTAAATTACCTGGATCTAGTGGAGGCGCAATGGCCCAGTGGTTAGGGCAGCGGACTCGCGGTCATAGGATCGCGGTTTCGATTCCCAAACCGGGCGTTGTGAGTGTTTATTGAGCGAAAACACCTAAAAGCTCCACAAGGCTCTGGCAGGGGATGGTGGCGAACCCTGCTGTACTCTTTCACCACAACTTTCTCTCACTGTTTCCTTCTGTTTCTGTTGTGCCTGTAATTCAAAGGGTCAGCCTTGTCACACTGTGTCACGCTGAATATCCCCGAGAACTACGTTAATGGTTGGTACACGTGTCTGTGGAGTGCTCAGCCACTTGCACGTTAATTTCACGAGCAGGCTGTTCCGTTGATCGGATCAACTGGAACCCTCGACGTCGTAAGCGACTGAGTGCCAACAACAACAACCTGGATCTAATCGATCTCCTCGATTTTACTGTTTTAATATATAATTAACCCATTTATTCTATCAGAAGAATTTTTATTCATTAAGATAGAAGAAATACACATAATTATATATATATATATATATATATAAATAAACATATACACATACATACATACACACATACATACATACATACATACATACATACATATGTTTATAATAGCTCTCTTTCCCTGTGAATATGCGGATATATTGCTTCGTATCTGTATATGTATGTATGAATTTGATTCGTAGGCTGTGCCTGTATATACACATGTGTGGTAATCTCAAATATCAAAGACATTCCGAAGGCTTTTCTATCCTTAATAACTATTCTTAAGCGCAATCATATATACATAGTGTATACACACATATACATAGTGTATACACACATATACATAGTGTATACACACATATACATGGTGTATACACACATATACATGGTGTATACACACATATACATACAAAAGTACGTACGTACAAATATGTGTTGTGTGTGTGTGTGTGTGTGTGTGTATGTCTGTGAGAGAGAGAGGGTGGGTGGGGGAAAAAGCATTTATGTGTGTTTAGACTAGAGCACCAGGTAAAAGTCATTTTTGCTATTTGGTAGAGGAACTCGCAATAAATAAACCAGACTGTATCTATCAAAATATCGAGACTTAACGCGCGTTCATTGCATTCCATGTAATATAAGGAAAGAAGAATATTAAGAAACATACCAAGCCGTTTGGAAAGAGAAAACGAAGAAGAAGAAGAAGAAGAAGAAGAAGAAGAAGAAGAAGAAGAAGAAGAAGAAGAAGAAGAAGAAGAAGAAGAGGATAAGCAAAGATAATAACAACAATAACACCAACATCAACAACAACAACGACAACAATAACAACAAAAGTCACAGCAACGGTAAGAAGAAGTACAAGGTAAAAAGCACAAGAACAAAATCAAAACTAAGAATATGTTCCAAAATTATTTACAAAATTCCAAGAGCATTTTGATGCTTTGTTTTCTTTCTGGTGATAACTGCGTTGGTGAGTGGTGGAGTTCTTGACACGCCTCTTTGAAAAGCTTGCAATAATTCCGTACATTCTACCAGTTCCTTAAAGATCTTGGGTGGAGCTCCAATTTCCTCCGTGTTATAAACAGGATGATACCTTGGGCAAGCGTCATCTACTATAGCCTCAGGCTGACCAAAACCTCGTGAGTGGATTTAGTAGACGGAAACTGAAAGAAGTGAACCTCCGATATGCTAGAAATATATATATAAATATATATATTATTTGTCTCAGTCAGTTGACTACGCCATGGCACCGCCTTTAGTAGAAGAAATCGACCCAGGACTTATCCTTTGTAACCCCCGTACTTACTCCATCGGTTTCTTTTCCCGAACCGCTAGATTACGGGGACGTAAACACACCACCGTCGAGTGTCAAGCGATGGTGGAAGAGACAAACACAGACGCATAAATATATATATATATATATATATATATATACGACAACCTTCTTTCAGTTTCCGTCTACCAAATATACTCACAAGGTTTCGGTCGGCCCGAGGCTATAGTAGAAGACACTTACTCAAGGTGCCACGCAATGGGACTGAACTTGGAACCATGTGGTTCGGAAGTGAGCTTCTTCCAACACAGCCACGCCTACGCCTATATATTTTTGTATGTATATATGCGTGTGTGTCTTTGTGATTATGTTTGTACCCCACCACCGATTGACAACCGGTGATCGTGTGTTTACGCTGCCCTGCGTTAGTAGTTTGGCAAAAGAGACCGATAAAATAAGAAGCAGACTTCAAAATAAGTACTGGGTCGATTAGTTCGACTAAAATTCCTCAGGACGATGCTTCTGCATGGCCGCAGTCTAATGACTAAAAAACGTAAAAGAAGATAAAATCTATATTATCTAAAACACAAGAAAGAAAATATAGCAAATTGATACCCATGCGTATCCCCACTCCCAAAGGGCCGTATCACAAGCAACTTTAGCAAATGATCCTGCTAGATTCCTAAGACAGACCAACTGTTACTATGAATATTATCCAAACACCCTGCTCGAAGTCCATTCTAAGGTCTTTTGCTAGTTAGTCGTACCCGTAAAATCTATCCTGAGATTTTTTTTTTTTTTTTTTTTGTCGACATTCTTCAAAGAACGAAATTCTAAAGTGCAGCTGGTGTTTTCCGTGCCGTCCGTTTTGTTTT